>NC_054830.1:73236931-73536931 GCF_018345385.1 Vulpes lagopus
TGTGTGTGTTATACTCATATAATGTTTTAATTTATTCCATAATAATGATCAATATTTATTGAGACAAGTACTTTTCTAACACTTCATGTATCTAAAAACTTTTGGTCCTTCCAATATCCCCATGAGATAAGGACTATTTTTAAATATTTATTTATTTTTATTGAGATAGAACGGACATATAATATTATTTTAGTATCATCTCTTGGCATCATCTCTTAATGTATTTGTTAATATTCTATTTTTGGAATATTACGTCAGTATTCATAAGTAATGTCAATCTGTTGTTTTAGTACTATCTTTGTCAGGTTTATTTATCAATTTAATTCTTGGTTCATTAGATGAATTTGGAGGTTTTTCATTTTTTTAATGCTCTGAAGTTATATAGAATCAATACTCTCTATTTTCCAAAGACTTGTTGAATTTCCTTACAACTATCTATTACTAGTGTGTTTTAAGTGGGATATTCTCTTAATAACTTTCTGTATATCTATATATGTGTAAAATTGGTCTCTTTAATCCTTTAATCTCTGCTGTGATTCATTTTGCTAAATTGTATTTGGCTAAGAAATCATCTAGTTCTTCTAGGTTTTCATATTTACTTGTATAGAGATGTACCAAGTAATAACTTCAGATTTTTAAAATTTCTTATGCATAGATATTTATTTCCCATTTGTCTATCTTATTGTATATATTTGTGCTGTCTCCCCTTTTAATCAAATTTGTCAAGGATTAGTAAACTCTGCTCAAAAAACCAACATTTCATTTATTAAGATGATCTATTTTTTTCTGTTATCTACTATTTATTATTTTTTTCATTGTGTTTCTTCTGGATTGTACTGTTCATCTTTTTCTAGCATTTTTATTCAGGAACTTATGATCACTATTTAAAATATATGCATGGATTTGATACATATTGTTTTCATCACCATTATTTTTCAGAAATTTTTCATTTGTTGTTTTTTCTTCACTCAGTATTGTTTAATGAAAGGTTTTATTGGGGCATCTGGGTGGCTCAGTTGATTAATCAGCTGCCTTCAGTTCTGGTCATGATCACAGAGGCCCAGGGTTGAGCCCCATTTTGGGCTCCCTGCTGAGAAAAGAGTCTGCTTCTCCCTCTCCTCCTTGCTCTCTCTTGTTAACTTTCTCTCTCCCTCAAATAAATAAATAAATAAAATCTTAAAAATGTTATATCTATGTTGTGAATTTTGGCTCAACCGTTTTACTAAATTGTATGTTATCATGGATTTTTCTATGTCAATTTTCCCAAGTCCATGTGGGTTTGTTTTTTTAAAACAAGAATATTTTTCTTGTATTATAATATAAAACATTTGTTTCTTTGTTTTCTTTTTTCTTCATATTTTCCAATTATATATATATAATATAGAAGTAATATATATTATATATATAGTATGTAATTTACATATCAGGTTTTTTTTGTTTGTTTGCTTTGTTTTTTGTTTGTTATCCATTTCAGTCACTTTTGATTTGATCCTTTTTAGGATATAATTTTCATTCTCTTGGTTATTTTTCCTATCAGTCTTCAAAGCCCTTTATTAAATTATTTCCATCTATATTCTCTTGGAAATTTTGTAATTTGTGTTTCATTTTAATTGTGAAATTGGTTTTATTAAAATCAATTTTTTTCTTAGGTTCAGTCAACTCATTATATTTCATGTTGCAGTTTTTAAATACAAATCCATTCTTAATTTTTGAATTTCAGATTCCATTATCTGTTTAATATTTGTTCCTGCTCTATCAAAGATTTTGAGTGTTTTTACAATTGTCTTTCATTTTGAAGTTCTTTTGTTGTGAGAAAGTTTAATCAGTTGATTTGCATTCTCTGTATGCTTAATACAGTAGCTTCATATCCAGTTGGTCTGACTTTTTCCTATTTCTGAGTATCCTATTATGTCTTCTATCCCACTCTTGCCATTTCTTTAAGAAGAACCACTGTCTTTTATATATATATATGCACATATATATATAATTTTTTAAAAGATTTTATTTATTCATGAGAGACAGAGAGAGAGAGAGAGAGAGAGAGAGAGAGAGGCAGAGACACAGGCAGAGGGAGAAGCAGGCTCCATGCAGGGAGCCTGATGTGGGATTTGATCCTGGAACTCCAGGATCATGCCCTGGGCCAAAGGCAGGTGCTAAACCACTGAGCCACCCAGGGATCCCCACCACTGTCTTTATATATCTGCTTTTCTCCTAGAAAAAAAAATGCTTTTTGAGGGTGTCACTTCTGGTCCAGTCTCTTTGAACCCCCTTTTATGTAGTTAATATTTTGACTTGTTAAATCCTAGATGTGTGATCAGTATTTTGAACTTAGTTTTAGACTTTCTCTTCCTGTGGGTGATTTTATCTGTGTTTTGTCTAAGACCTCCACTACCTTGTTTTTTGCAGTCTCTTGAGTCTCCTCTCCCTCATTCCTTTCATGCACAGTATGCACTAGTGAAATCTGGTACTTATTTCTCCATAAATAATTTCACCTGTGAAAGTCTCTGCCTCCTATTATTGTTCAGTTGTAAAGCAAGTGCTTTTATTTCATATTTCTTTTGTTTTATTTTGTTTGTTCATATTATGCTCATCTGGGAGGATGTGTCAAGAAATTCAGACTTAGGCAGCTGCTATTATCCTAGAGAAACCCTATTTATTTTTCAAGTAATTCAGCAGTGCTAAGTGGTGGGATAATAGTGCAATCATAAAATAAGCTAACATGATTGATGATATACCTTCTTCCAAATAATATTATAAGAACTTTCCATGTTTTTTCCATTTAATTCTTTTGATACTCTAAGATAAACATCATTTATCTTTTCATTTTAAAGATAAGAAAACTAAGGTTTCAATGGTAAGTGACAGAGCTGATACTTCTAAGCTCTCTATTTCTACAATGCAGATGCTCTTTTCACAACATATCAATATATAGATTTTGTTTTCAGTTCTGCTATGCATATATTTTGAGCAAACTTCTTAAATGATCTCAGTATCTTAGCTTTCTGAAAATAATAGTTAAAATCACAAATAATAAATTCTACCTCTTTGGGTTGTTGAAATGATTATATATAATATATATAGTAATAAACCATCTAGTTTGTCGCATGGTAAACCACAGGCACTTAAAGAATAGCAACTTCCTATTATCCAGTCACTGGATATAATTTAGAATGCAGTGATTTGTGCTATGAGCTGAGCACTGAAACAAAGTAAGATGTGCACACTAACTATGGTGGGTTTAGCTACGGGGTTTGGGAAAAGCTTACAGTCGAAGACAAGGTCTACCCAGTTCCAGTATTGAAGAGTGGCTGAAAATGTGTCTTCTTTTATTTAATTTTTCAACTGATGCTGATGGGATTCATTGCTTCAGTTAAGTCACCTCATAGATTTCTAAAATTCCATTTTAATACATTCACAATTTTAATAACTCAATGGCTAGTGCACATCACATATTAAAAACCTGTGAGTAACTTTTGGGCTAATGTAATTTGTATTCTCTTTAGATTACTTGGTCTAAATTGTAGCTTATAATTTTTAAAGATAGAGGGTTACTTTTGGCAATTCAACTTTAAAACTATACTATGTCTATTTTTCACAATAAACACTAGGTTAGAATTGGGTACACAGTTTGCATTTGTAGAAATTGTTTTGTAATCAAATTTTCAACTGAAAACACTTCTAAGAGGAATTTATAAGAAATTAAGATTTTAAAAGATATATTTAATGGACTATTTATTCAACCTCACATTAAAAAGCTGAGTGTGTTTTTAAATACATATTATCTATGTTCCTACACATACGCATTTTGATCATTCTCATTAAATATAATTAAATTGAATGATGTGTATAGTTAGGCACCATCTGCCAATTCCCAATGTTAATTCTCAGCTTATTAACACTTCTTGAATAAAATCCAGAGGCGGCTTTATTAGAAAGAGTACTAAAGTCAGCAAAACTAAAATCAGATCCTGACATTGCGCTTTCTTCCTAAATAAAAAGTACAATTGATTAAATCTCTCTGAGCTTTACCTTCTTATTTGGAAATAGTAATCATAATATGAACCCATGCTATTGATGGGAGAAACAAAAGTAAAGTGTCTCTCATGAAATCTGGGGAAGGCATAGTTTAGAACTTTTTAAAAATATATTAACACATGATTTCATCAAGATATTTGCAAAGAAAAAGAAAACCATCCTCAATTACATGTGTTAGACTTATATTTCTACCTTTTAAAAATGTAAATGTCTGTATGGGCTGAACTGTATCCTCCTAAATTCTATGTTGGAAGCCCCTACTCTAAGTTTCTTAGAATATAGTCATATTTAGATACAAGTTCTTTAAAGAGGTGACTGGGGTAAAATGAGATCATTAGGGTGAGACCCTAATCCAATACGTCTGGTGTCCTTAGAAGAAAAAGAAGAGACACTGAGGGCAAAAGTGAAAAGCTGGAGGACCATGTGAAAATGTTGCAAGAGGAGGGTCATCTGCAAGCTAAAGAGAAACCAACTTGCTGACAACTTGATCTTGGATTTCAGCCTCTAGAACTGTGAAAAACAAATTTCTATTGGTTTAGCCACCCTGTTTTAGTATTTTGTAATGGCAGCCCTACCACAATATTCCATTTTCCCCCATTTCTTTCCAAATACTGAAACAAAATTCCACAGAAGAAACCTTATAGAACACATAGTTTTAAGACTGTAATACTTGATAATGTATTTTTAGTTACATAAAGCTTCAGTTACCAATATGCCTTGAGTTCCTTTGCCCCATTGTTCCCAGAACAATCCCTGTGAGTAATTGCTCATTAAGAGTTGTGCAAAGGGCAAATCAAAGCATCACTAGTACAAGAAGCTCTTGCTTTAGTTGAACACTGACCTGATGTAAAGTTCACATGTGCATCTGGGAAAGAATTAATGGGAAGAAAAGCTGACAAAAGCAAGCAACAAATCACTTTTTATTTTTCTGTTACTCTACTTGTTTAGAATCATATGGATGATTGCAACCTACTACAAACAGTAAAGGCCAGTGCCCTCTTTTGAGATATATTTGTTCATTTCAATGCTTTTGCAGCAACTGCTTCCATGGTGGCTTTCCTAGGTTTGTTATTTCTTAAATCATCTTTTACTATCTCAGAGTCTGCTGGACTTCAAGTTGTAACAGGTTAAAAGCATGACTAGGCAAAATCAATCATTGTCTTTTTTGCTGTATTCTGCTCTTCCATCAAGTGCCTAGTTCTTTTCCTAAAACCTTCTGCCCCTCATTTTATACATTAAAATAAGTCCTATAATCATTTCAAGGTACCTATTTTGATACATGGAAATAATTTCATTCCATTTTTGTTTGTTAAATTATTCATAGGATTGCCAACTTCAGAAAGTAACACAAAGCTATTTCTCTAACTCTAAGCTTAAAATCTAAGTTGTTGGTATGAAGGAAATTGTATATTAAACTTAAATACACTTTATTTCACTTTCTCTTTCAGATATTGCAAAGGCTTAATTTCAAGAATAAATCAAGGAACAAAGTTTCTTATTCTGTTTTCCATACCCCACCCCCACATACTGGCATTGTCACAGAACCTGTTTATTTTATTACCATCTTGAGAGCTTCATTCTCAAATTCCAGCAGCTCCTTATCCTCCTGTTTTACTTTTCTTTAGGTCCCATACATGTATCATCATTTACCAAATCTCTGATTCTGTATCTTCCAAGCCTGTTACCTGAATGGTGAAAAACTTTTTCCCTCAACTTTCTAATTCTTTAATGCCTGAAACATAACTAGAGATGACTTTTCATTTTTAAAGATGTTATTATTATTATTATTATTTTTATTTGAAAAAGAGTGAGTGAGCATGCAAGAAAGTACAACTAGGGGGAGGGCAAAGAAAGAAGGAGAAGTAGGCTCCCCACTGAGAAGCACACCTTCCCCCTCTCCCCTACCCCCCTTGTACAGGGCTTGATTCAGGTCTGGGATCATGACCTGATCCAAAGGCAGAGGCTTAACTGACTGATCCACCCAGAATCCCTGAGATGGCTTTTTTTTTTTTCCCCTAAAAACAATTTTGTTTATGTGAAAACAAGGGCAATGAATATTAATAAATATTGATAACTTGAGTTCATACAAGTATAGTAGTCTTGTCTGTGTTAACTTGGCTAAGCTGGTGTCAACTTGACTAAGTTGGTACTACTTCTGTTTATGGTTCCATTGTGATTGCTTTGAACTATATTAACTTGGCTCAGCTGAAACTAAATTTCTGAGAATACCTACTCTGATTCTATGTTAACATTAGTTAAAAAAAAAAGAAGAAGAAGAAGAAATGAAAAACAAGGAAAATCATGAGATCTGGGATGTGTTAAGTGAAGCAGCAGGCACTATTCTTCAAATATGTCATTGTTGGAGGCAGAGTGAGATACCCAAGCAGCTTCCAGCTTATCCTTGTTCTTATCTACCACACATCAATCTATTCTTCCCAATTTTTGGCCATGATGGCCAATAGCAATCCAAAGACCAAATATTTGACTTTGAAATTATGGAAGCTTTCACCATGACAAGGCAACAATTGCCAATAAAAAGCAAGTACTGGAGTGAACACAAAGTTGCTGCAAGAGTGAAAATAATGGTATAAGTGAACATAAAAGATACAAAGGGTTTAATCTATTACTTTTAATTGCATTGAAGAACTTGAGGAAATAAGAAAGCTCAGGCTTTTAATTCTGTACTCAGATTTTGGTAAGGATCCACAACTCTTTAATAACTGCCCTGAAAGAAACCGTTGTCTCCTATAACCACAGGACTAACTTTCTCAAAACTGAAACCACAAACTCTAATTCTATACATCACTGCATTATTCCACAAAATATATTCACAATCTTGCAGAATCTAATGTTAAACTTAAGGCTTTGATTGGGAAGGAAGTCTTGAAACTTGTTATGTAATCATTTGGGCAATTTTCAGGAAAGCTGAGGATTTTGAAGACTTGCATCATTTGACCGTCCTTTGACAGTGCAACCCTTTCTCTACATCAGAGATAAGCCTCTCCCTGAAAAAAGAACCTGTGATGACTTCCACTAAGGGTTGCTGACCCTCCTAATTTGTACTACTCATATCACTTCTCTTTGCTTCTAAGCTGGAAAAAAAAAAGTGACTAGTTTTATTTAGTGGTAAAAAGTTAAGCCAGGGATCCCTGGGTGGCGCAGCAGTTTAGCGCCTGCCTTTGGCCCAGGGCGCGATCCTGGAGACTCAGGATCGAATCCCACGTCGAGCTCCTGGTGCATGGAGCCTGCTTCTCCCTCTGCCTGTGTCTCTGCCTCTCTCTCTCTCTCTCTCTCTGTGTGTGACTATCATAAATAAATAAAAATTAAAAAAAAAAGTTAAGCCACACTGATACTTACAGAAATGTGGAAATGAATAATAAACCTAATGGAATTGAGTATTTGGGTAAGAAGATTCAGCAGAAGCTTGAAAGGGCCAACTGGATTCAGTAAGACTACCTATTTATTTGTCTATCTGCCATCTGATATAGAGAAATGAACAATTAAGAAACACAAATTTCTGATGGAATCTAGAAAATACAGTTTCATGTAAAGACCTGCTGGGTTTGAAACTGTTTTCATATAGGTTTCAAAATAAGAAATGGCCTGAGAGAAAAGATCAACTTCAAGGCTCTGTCAGTAAAAGATAGTCTAGGAGTTAATATCCCAAGGGTGTGGCTGTAATACTCTTTCATAAGACCTCTGGAAGATTTATGATGCTGCCTTATCAACGCTCTCTCAACTAGACACAAAGATTTCAATGAGCATTCTTCTTAGAGCCATTCTTCTAGAGGGTTTCTAAAAATCTTTTAGAGTATTCTCACCACCTTTACTCTCAGTCCAAGGGACAAAGAGACTTGTCTGAGAGAGATTTGTAAGTATGGCTTCTGTCTAATGGAGTGGATTGTAATTTGATACACAGAAAGTCTGCAAAGATTTCAAAGAAGTTACACAGTTTCAGAAGAATACAGTTCAAAATGCAAAGAGATCTTGGAATCTCCAGGTTTCTACAAGAGGAATCAGGCTGGGAAAACTAAGGCAATATAAAAAATGGACCATTTTTCATGGAAAATGGAAGAGTTAAGAGCCCAGTAAGCAGAACCAAGGAGTAGAAATAGAGCCTAATGAGTGGAGCAAGAGCAATTTTCAACTCATACCTGGCTGGATTTTAGCTTTGCTATGGCCAGAAGCTGCTATGTGCCTCCCATCTTGACATACCCCCCCTCTTTTGTTGTTATTTGTTTGTTCAGTTCTCCTGAACCTGTTTCACAATGTTATCCTTTTTTTTTTATATAATGTTATCCTATGTGTGGTACAGATAACTTGTCGTTTTTAGTTCATCGGTTTTCAGAATAAAAGAATCTCAAAAAACCACATCTATACCCTGATCTCATTTAAATGAAGATATATTAAGCCTTAAAATTGGGCCTGATGCCACAGTAGGATAAGGCTTTTAGAACTCTTGGGTGTAAGTGTATTTTTATGTGAGAAGAGTATTATTCTTTTGGGGCCAGAAGGTCAACCGTGGTTGCTAATTTCCAAAGTTAGCTTTCAATAACCAATAGAATATAATAGAATTGGCATTGTGTAATTTCCAATCCTCGCCTTTAAGAGGACTGACAATTTCTGCTTCTTCTCCCTTGGAACTCTTGCTTTTACCTGATCTTCCAAGTAGAAAGTATAACTACTCTGCTGGAGAGAACATGTGTAGAGACCTATGTAAAAGCTATGTGGAAAGGATAGGCACTGAATATATGATCATGAAGAAAGACTCAATAATTCCAGCATCTTAGCTGAGCCTCAAGAAGAACCCAGCACCAGCTGAGGCCTTCATTCAACTTCACAAAAGATATCAACTGAGACCACCAAAAGAACTTCCAAGCTGAACCCATCAAACAAGAGAACAGATAATGCTATAAGTGTTAATCCACTAAGTTTAAGTGCAGTTATACAATAGGTAACTGTGTCTTTTTACCTGAGATAAATAGAAACTTCTGTGTTTATATTTTACTTCTGAGAATACATCAACACTCTTCCTGACTCTAACTTATCCTACATAATAGATAACATTTCCTTCGTTGTGGTAGAAGTTTTTAGGATTAAAGTGAAATTCAGACATGAATAATGCCTCTTATCTCCACCACGGGGTATGCTGAGCCTTTGAGATTCATGAAAAAACAGTTCATTAGGTTAGAGATTTGCTCTGAGATCATCACCCTGAGGTATTGATGTGTAAAAGGGTAATGTTAAGGTTGTGTGGCTTCTTGAACATAAAGAGCTTTTGTATTTTTTCCCCATCAAAAACTATTTCTTTAGCATACATTTTAAAAGTGAGAACAACTAGGAATATTCAAAGTTTTTTATTAATCTAGTTTCAAAATTTTCTCCAAATATTAATCATTAATATTAAACACTAAAACAGGGATGGCAAAGATGTATCATTTTGTTTCTTTTTTACCCCCACATAATAGACATTGTTATCTAACCATGGTATTATTTTCCATTGATCTCAGATATGACTGTAGAAACCTTTACAACACATTTTCAAAGCAACCACTATTAGTAAATTGGATTCAGCATTGTAAAATAAAACAAATTTGCCATACTTATAATAAAGGTATTTCTACTGATATCAGAAAAAAGAAAATTATGTATGTTTCAACAGTATTATTTCATACTGTTCTTGAAATTCCATTAAACACAACAGTGTAAAAATTATTAAAAGAAAAAGGGAATACTAAAAAATCAAAACTTAGAAACAATATGATTATACATTGTGTACTCCAATATGTTATTTGAGAAAGAATGAAATTTGGGCAGGAATTCTAATTAGAAGGCACTAAATCTTTATTTATAATATTTAGATATCAATGGTTTCCTATATTCACCTAATAAAAAGAAGTATATAAAAATGATTTCCATATGTAAAAATATTAGCAGGAAATTGATAAGAACCAAGGAAGAAAAATTTTAAATTTCATTCTGACATATAGAAGAATGAAATGAAGTAAAAGCCTACTAAATAGTTAGATGAAAAGAGAAGTATCACAAAAACAATAATACTTCCAAATCAATTTGTTATATTAATGTGATTACCATAAAATAATAATGACAATTATTTTTGGTACCTAAAACATAATCTAAATTATTTTCTGGGATCATCATGAATTCTTAGTGTTTTAACAAGTTACGTAAACTAAAATGATGCAATACAGATGCAATAATAGGCAGAGAAAAGAGCAGAATAGAAAACTGAAAACAAACCCAAAGATAAGGAATATAGCAGTTCATATTTACAGGGAAAGTTTGGGCTATTTAACAGTATAGGGATAACCAATTAAGTATTAGAAAAATAAAGTTATATTTATACTGGTCTTACACACAAAAACAATGTCATTTGAAATCTATGTAAAACAAAGCATCACAAAAAGTGGGAATTTTTTTTTTCATATGGGAAAATACATAGGTGATCTTAAGGTGATTTCAACCTTTTATACATGAAAGCAGAGAAAAACATTTAGATATTTTATTTCTGAAATAAGCACATTTTGTTAAGTCTATTCAGCTCTCAACAACTCTCCTTTCTTTTGTAAGTGCCTTTCTGTGGTGTGTTCACAGAGATGGGAACCTAGCCACGATGTTTAATCATGATGTCTTTTGTTGTTGTTGCTCTCTGTTTCTAGAATAGCACTTGGCCAATACAGGTATTTGATGGATATTTGCTAATTAATGCCTGACTAAGGAGGACTGTGCGTACTACCTCTGCCAGGAATCTAGGAATTCAACTTGTCAGGCACCTGGGTGGCTCAGTCAGTTTAAGTATAATTTTTGGCTCAGGTCACGATCCTGGGATCCTGGGATGGAGCCTCATATTAGGCTCCTTGATCAGCAGGAAGCCTGCTTCTCTATGTCCCTCTGTCTGCTGCTCCCCCTGATTGTGCTCTCTCTTCCTGTCAAGTAAATAAATAAGTAAATAACATCTTCAAAAAGAAAAAAAAAAAAAAAAAAGAAAAGAAATTCAATGCAGAGCATGTAAAGAAAATGATGAGAAGATGTCATATACTTCTCTGAAAACACGAGGCACTTCATCCTCAGAGGTAAAGAAAATGCAGAGAGAAAATTCAGAGCCTAGAGGTTTAATATCCAAAAATGGAGAAATTACCAAAAAAAAAAAAAAAACCTGTTGTGCATTCATACAACACATAACTGTGCATTAAAAAAAAAAAAAAAACACATTCTTAAAGCATACTTAAGAACAAAATGGAAAAGTGCACTATATAAAAGCTAAGGACAAAAGACTAAAGTAACTTTTTTTGACAGCAAATAAAATCTTTTATTTTTATATCATTATTAATCTACTAGATAACAGTTCAAAATAGTAATAGTAACAATGTACTGATTACAGAATAAGTGAGATGAATGACAACAATTCTATAAAGGATAGGAGGGAATAATGGAGAATATTGTTATAAAATAACTGCACTACAGTGAAATAATAGTGTTAATTGAAATGAATTTTTAAATGAATCAATTAGTAATTCCAAATTTTAGTCTTATCATCCTGAAACAGTTTTCATAAAACTGCATAGAAGAATGTGCTATTTTAAACTATAAAGTGTGCTCTCAATTTAAGTTATTTTTATTAATTGACATCGTAATATACATAGTTAGCTTTTAGATTCATTTTTTAGAACATTTATTACCATCTTCACTCATTCTTCATCCCCCACCCCCCTCCCCCACACACATCCTGATCCTTGCCTCTGGCAACTATCAATCTTTTTTGTTATCTTTAAGCCTTTTTTTTTTTTTTTTTAAAGATTTCATTTACTTGTTTGATAGAGAGTGAGTGGGGAGAGGCAGAAGAGGAGAGAGTGAGAATCTGAAAAAGACTCTGCTCTGAGCACAGAGCTCATTGAGGGGTTCAATTTTACAAGCATGAGATCACAACCTGAGCTGAAACCAAGAGTTGGCTGCTTAACTGAGCCACCCAGGTGCCCCACCTTGGTTTTTGTTTGTTTAGTTTTGTTTTTAGAGTCCATATATAAAAGAGATCACATAGTATTTGTCTTTCTCTGATTTATGTCATTTATCATAATGCCCTTGAGGTCTAGCCATGTTGTTGCAAATGGCAAGATTTAATTGCTTTTCATGGCTAAATAGTATTCTTTTGTATGTACATACCAAATTTCTTTATTTATCTATTAATGGACATTTAGGTTCCTTCCAAATCTTGGCTATTGTAAATAGTGCTGCAATGAACATAGGGTGCATAGATCTTTTCAAATTAGTGGTTTCATTTTCTTCAGATAGAGCCAGACTCTTTTTTTTATAAATTTAATTTATTTATTCATGAAAGACACAGAGAGATAGAGAGACACAGAGACATGGAGGGAGAAGCAGGCTCCCTGCAAGGAGCCCGATGTGGGACTCGATCCCGGGATTCTAGGATCATGCCCTGAGCGGAAGGCAGATACTCAACCACTGAGTCACCCAGGCGTCCCCTCATTTTCTTCAGATAAAAACCCAGGAGTGGAATTGATGAATCACATGATAGTTCTATTTTTAATTTTTTGAGGAACTACCATAGAATTTTCCATGATGGCTTTACTAACAGTGTATGAAAGTTCCCTTTTCTCTACATCCTCACTGACACTTATTTTTTGTCTTTTTGATAATAGCTATTCTAACAGGTGTGAAGTGATATCTCATTCGGGTTTTGATTTGCATTCCCTTGATGATTAATGATGTTCAGTATCTTTTCATGTACTTGCTGGCTATATATCTTCTTTGGGAAAATGTCTATTCAGGTCTTCTATTTTTAAACAGATTGTTGTGGGTTTCTTTTTTTTTTTTTTTGCTATTGAGTTTTATGTGTTTTATGTATTTTGGATATTAACCTCTTATCAGATACATGATTTACAAGTATTTTCTTCCATTCTGTATTTGTCTTTTCATTTTGTTGATGGTTTCCAACTGTTTATTTTTTTCCAACGGTTTATTTTTATGATTGATTTAATACATGGGAGAACAGTAAAAGCCCTAGTATATAATTCAGTCAGATACGATCTTTGTTCGGATAACTGAAAAAGTCACTTATAATTGGAAATATAAACTTTATTTTTTATTTTTTTTAAGATTTTATTTATTTACTCATGAGAGACACAGATAGAGAGAGGAGAGAGAGAGAGAGGCAGAAACACAGGTAGAGGGAGAAGCAGGTTCCATGCAGGGAGCCGGATGAGGAACTAGATCCCAGGTCTCCAGGATCAGGCCCTGGACTGAAGGCGGCGCTAAACCGCTGAGCCACTAGAGCTGCCCAAAATATAAACTTTAATTTTATGCACACACATGCATACACAGACATATACAAGTATATAACTGAACTCACATATTAATTCATTGATTAGGTATCTTGTCTTAAAAAAAAAAAATCCAAGCCTTCACTTAGAAAAAAATACTTGCCATAATTTAATGTAAGGTTTAGTTATTTTCTTTCAGACTACTGATTAGAATCCCATATAAGCTTACCTACCTAAAACTGTAATTAGGATACATCACCTATGGCACAGAATTTGGTGTTACTTTAAATTATAACATTAAATTAAAAGCTCTTGCAAAGTTACCTAAAAGAGGAATCACAGAGGAATTCTGTGCCTAAAAGAGGCACAGAATTTGGTGTTACTTTAAATTATAACATTAAATTAAAAGCTCTTGCAAAGTTACCTAAAAGAGGAATCAAAATTACCTAAAAGAGTTATCTGTTTTTTACAGATATTTTCCCTAATCATTTCCTAAAATTGATGCTATAGGATTTTTATTTATTTATTTAAAGATTTTATTTATTTATTCATGAGAGATACAGAGAGAGAGAGGGGCAGAGGGAGAAGCAGGCTCCATGCAGGGAGCCTGACGTGGGACTCAATCCCAGGTCTCCAGAATCACGCCCTGAGCTGAAGGCGGCACTAAACCGCTGAGCCATCCGGACTGCCCATTGCTATAGGATTTTTAAAACAAAGGTTTCCTAAAATACTTTATTGAGCTTTTATAGAAACTATTCCTTATTTTCACTGGTAGATCTTAGTTTTTTACATAATAGTTAATGAAACCATATACTTGTATTAACAAGTGCAATAAAAATAACCGCTACTCTGTAATCAAATGTAATTTTGCTATGCTTTTAACTCAACTGGTTAACAGAAGTGTCCAGGTTAGTGAAGAGTAGCCCACTAGCCATGAGTGTTCAGTGTTTAGCAAGGCAGAGAAATCTTTATGTGTAGTAACTGATGAAATTAGGTCACCTTTCCCTCAGTTAAGTGTGGATCTGTGAGGAAAACTACACACCGTGACACTATTTTCTGTTTATGGCCAAATGTACACTGTTTAGGTATGAAGGGTTTTAAATATGTGCAACACTAAGTTACTGCATAAAGTCTGTAGAGCACAAACAAGTTGCTTTATTACTCGTTTTTCAAAATTTTATACTGCAAGAATAATGTACATACAAAAAATGTCTAAAACGTAATTGCACAATGTCACAAATATTGTAAAGTGAAATCCAGATAACCATCACCTGGGTCAAGAAATACTAGCACATCTTACCAACCACAATGTCTCCCTTCTTTCAAAGGTAAAACTGCCCTGATTTTCATTATCATCATGTGTTTTCTTTACTTTTACTTTTTACAACTTTTTATGACTAGCTTTCTTTGATAAGTGACATTGTTTACTTTTGCTCGTTTTTTAAAAATCTATAAATATGGAATCTGTCCTCCTTTTTTTAAACTATATATATGTCAGATTTATCCAGATGGTTGCAGGTAGTGCTAGAGTTCTATCTTTTCTTGGTGTTCTCTCTAAAACATGTATATACTCAGTGATTATTATCCTCGTATTTGGGACTATGATCAAAACATGAAATAGAAATCCCCTTCAACATTTGGTTTGTCTGTCTCTTTATATGTTCAAATACATATAAAGAGACATACTAGTTAAATAAAATGAACTTTAAGATTCTGTGAATGTACTTAACCTCCTCATTTCAATTATTTATAGTTAAACTTTTAAAATTTAACTAAATTTTTTTGGTGTTCATAGCAACATATTAAGTCAATAAGTAACTGAAGAATAAAAAATCATATGGCTAATAGACAACTATTCAGTTATTTCAATGAGCAATGTAAGGTCTAGAAGGAAAAATAAAAAGCATTAATGTAACCATGGTATTAATGTTAACTCTCAGGTTTTGTCGATCAGGTGTGCTCATATATCCAACTATTTTGTTTTTATTTATTTATTTATTTATTTATGAGAGTCATACAGAGAGAGAGAGAGAGAGATAGGCAGAGGGAGAAGCAGGCTCCATGCACCGGGAGCCTGACGTGGGATTCGATCCCGGGTCTCCAGGATCGCGCCCTGGGCCAAAGGCAGGCGCTAAACCGCTGCGCCACCCAGGGATCCCTATCCAACTATTTTGAATATTTTACTTTCTCACTGTTTACAAACCAACACAATAAAAGCAAAAAAAATGTTTACTTTTTGTTTTTAACCTTAAGGTTAAAAATTCACCAATGTTAACTATAAATAAAATCATAATCCTAATTAATATTGGTAATATCTATAATATTTATAAATGTTTCTGATTTTTAATTATTTCACACATTAGAGGCTCTTTTGAAATATGCACCATTACTGAGAGTTATTTAATAAGGTCATTTGCTTAAAGATTTTATAAGCCAAGCTTAACTCTAACCTTTACTTAATTATAAAATATTTAAATGCTCTATCTTTATTGTTATGTCGAGCATACACAATTCTGAGTTTAAAATCCATCAAATTTCAATGTAGATAGCTGACACCTTAATTTATGTCAGAGATGAAATTAATATTAATAGAATCTACTGAGGATTTTTGTGCTAATGTACTCCTATCAATATTTATTAGTTACCTAAATAAAACAATTATTTCATTAATTGGCTACCTCTGTAGCAGATAGCAACTAATTTCATCTATTGACTCAAGTTATCCAAATAGAAAAAATATCTTAAAGTCTGTCTCTAAACTGCATCTCCACACTGTAAGTATTTCTTGATAACTTATTATATACTTGTTATGATGAAATTGGAAGTTCTTGAGCTTGGAGCTGGAGCAATTTAGCATATTCTCCCTGAATTCCACAATCAAAAATTGATATGAACCTAGAAAGTTAATTTCAAAAAATGCATTATAATTATTCTCTAAACTGCTTAATGAAGTGCAAAAGTGGCAGGTTTAGAGAATCTTTAATCTCAAAACTAGAGTACTTCAGAACTTTAGAATCACTTCACTTTCACCTCACTTATGGCTCTCATTTTCAAAAGTAGTTTAATAAGGTAGTCCCTGTATTTCTCAGGAAGATGAAACAGTTGCTTAATCAGTTATTTTCAAAAAAGTGATTATAATTACCTCAGAATAAAATGCCTCCCCAGGAAGTAAATTTTGAAATGATTGCAGCTGAACACATTTTAAATTATTATTTTTACTAAATCTAAGAAACGGAACTTCTTTGGCACGGGTAAGTAACATAGCACTACTAGCTCTAAGTTGTAGTATTTTCCAAGTTAGAGTGTAATTTATCATTTTGTAAAACTAAGGTAAGGCGATTACGATTACCTATTGCTACACTGCACAAATACATATTTGCTCCCAAAATAGAAGTACTAGAGGAATTTACACAAATTATTTGAACTTAAGACAAGAAGAAAATTCGTGAAGAAATGACACACTTACATAAAAGTAAACTGGGAAATATTTATACCCAAGGTTAACATGAGTCAGACCTTCAGCCTTCTCTATATTGTTCAATTTTACAACAGATAATCTTTTCACTACCTGGTTGAAACTTATTTTTCTACATTTGTTGACACCCTTATTGTACATTCCATAAAACTTAAAATAAATTTATGTATACTGTACTTACCACCCACCATTCCTCAACTCCATGTTCATTTGTTACTTTATATATTCTCACACTGCACAATACAGTGCCATTTAAGGTGGCGTAAAATGCAGAAGACCCTATACTCCAACAGTTAAAAGACTATCAAACACTTGATATTAGTTCTATAAGTTATTAAGATAGAAACATGCTCGTGATGTTTTGCTAACTTAAAAACAGTGGTTAACATAGTCCAAGGAATCTGTTTACTATTATCCTAATTTGGAAATATGTTAGTGCATGTTAGGATATTTATAGAAATCCATCAAAATATACAGACACTAAAAGATTAGTAATTTTTGGGATAACATTTTATTTTTGTTTATAATTCTCTGTATTGTTGACTTGTTAACATATTTTGGTTTTAAAATAAGAAATAAAGCTAACTTAATTAAAAATTTCTTGGATATGTATTTTTAATTATTTTTGCTGAGATAGTCATCGAAACACTGTAAGTCCTGTCAAAAAAAGTTATTTTTATATAAATGAAAGTAATGTATAACATATGGTTTGCTAGGGCTTCAATTCCATTTGCTTTCAGAATTTATTAAAGAACGTATTTTACATTTTTTTTTTTGTGTGTGTATTTATTTATGATAGTCACAGAGAGAGAGAGAGAGACAGGCAGAGACACAGGCAGAGGGAGAAGCAGGCTCCATGCACCAGGAGCCCGACGTGGGATTCAATCCCGGGTCTCCAGGATCGCGCCCTGGGCCAAAGGCAGGCGCTAAACCGCTGCGCCATCCAGGGATCCCCAAAGAGTATATTTTAAATTTTGTATCTGTATTTGCATATCTTGTATAAAATATCTTCTTTCATTGTTTTGCTTTTTTATTCTGAATTATTTTCGTGTTTTCTCTCCATATAACTGATTGATTTCACTTGTCAATATTTTTCTCTCAAAGATAGGAAGTAAATTTCCTGCATTTAATTTTTTTAATTTGAATTTAGTGAACATACAGTATATATTAGTTTCAGATGTAGTGTTCAATAATTTATCAGTTGCATATAAACACCCAGTGCCGATCACATAGTGTGTCCTCCTTAATGCTCATTACCCAATTACCCTATCCCCCTCACCGACCTCTTCAGCAATTCTCACTGTTTGTTTCCTATAGTTACGAGTCTCATGGTTTTTCTCCTTTCTGATGACTTCCCATTGTTTCCCCTCCCTTCTCCTATGATCTTCTGCACTGTTTCCTATATTTCACATCATACTGAAACCATATGATAATTGTCTTTCTCTCTTTTTTTTTTTGATAATTGTCTTTCTCTATTTGACTTATTTTCAGTAAGCATAATTCCCTCCAGTTCCATCCTTGTCTATGTAATTTTTAAAAATAATTTTGCTATAATTTTCCTTTTTTTCTTGCATATATCTAGTTAATGGGACAAATCTTAGAGATGGATTCACTACCTCTGAAATGTTCTGCACATTATTTAAATTGGTTGCATTAAATATAATAAAATCAGAAAAGCCATACTTATTGAGCCAGAATTATGTTAATTAATATGTGCAAATTCTATAATAAATATACATTAAGTAAGCAAAATTTCTAACAGTAAACCTATAAAAAATTACAGCAAGGAGAGCCTTGAAGTATGTATGATTCACAGGAAATAATAGGAAACCATTATAATTGAGTAAAATTCTATAAGACATCTTCTGAAAAGCAAGCTGACAGAAAATTCGATTTTATGGTGAGAATTTACACATTATATATTTCCCTAGACAGCATTGTACTTTACCTGGATATTGTTTTTATGATAATCATTTATAAATAATTATTCATCTTTCATATATTTGGCCCAATATTTTTGTTTGTTCATCCCTTGATTCAAATTCTCAATAAATGCTGTTGAAATGTATGACCTATAATTTGAACTACAATTTTGACAAAGGCTTATGATTTATGACCTTTTATTTTTGCCTTCAATATAGGCTTTCATTTTGTTGGCACATTCTTAGGTATTTTGCAATTCTTTCTTACACAATTTCTTTCATCTTTCTTTCCCTTCCTGTTATCTGTACACATGTCATCTCATTCTGTTGTCCTCTTTAAGCTCTCTGCTTCTATTGGAGAGAAGTCATATTTTTTTGCATTCTATTGAGGATGAAAGCAGCTTCATGGAATCTTCTACTTGATGCTACAGTGCATAAGCTTTAGAAGTATGCTTTTGCATTAAGACTTCAAGGTATTTTTCATTTCCCATTGTTGCAGTTCTTAATGGCTTATTTTTATTTTCTATTTCTTTTCTTTTTTAGAATTCACTCAAAGCCAGTATATGACAACAGGCAGTGGGTATGGTTTGACTTTGAGGCCCCTCTGAATCTTTTTCATAGATCTGGAATAAGGCATACTGATAAAACTGCTTACTTTTCAATTTCCACTTTGGAATGGGCTTTTATCAAAGGCAATCATGTTATTTTCTATTAACAAATTCAGAATGTCTTTATTTTGGAGTGATTTTATCAGAAAATTCTCAAATTTTGGTACTCTTTAGGGTGTTTTATGTCTCTTTCACTACTTAAAAGTGATCTACTTCACATAATGCAACTAACTATTAATATTCCAGGTTTGTTTTTGGGTAGCTGCATTGCCTAAGTAAATGTGGGATAAAAGGTAGTGATGACAGTATATATGCTGCCCAAGCAAGTACAAAAAGATAGTGATGACAGAAAGAACACTTTAATTTTCTCAAAAAGCACCAGCCTTAGACTACAATGAAGGCTAACAAGTTATCAGTTATGCTCAAATCCTAAATTTATAACGTGGGGAAGGTTAAATGTAAACATGAGGATAGGTGGGATGGGGAAGCAGAAATAGTGGAAAGAATAATCATTTTTTAGCAAAGCTTTTTCTCTTTTTCAGGAGGTTCCAAGATTGATGGCTTTCTGTTTGGATCTATCAGTCTCTTTTTAGCAATTGCTCCGGAATTATGGATATGGGATTGCCAGGTTTTACGACTGTTTTATGTCTTCATAAGTATTTAAGGGGAAACTTGGTGAATTGGCATACTACTGGTCTTTTAAATAAACATTTCAGAAGTTTTAGAATTATTGTAAAGAGAGAATACAGAGTTCCTGTATACTCCACACCCAGTAGTCTCATTAGTTACATTTTTCATTAGGATGGTACATTTGTTACAATTAATTAACCAAAATTAATACTTTATTAGTAACAGAAGTTTGTATTTATTCAGATTTCCTCAGATTTTCATTAATGTCATTTTTATGTTCTAGAATCTCATTCAGGAAATCATATGTCTTTGTTATGTCTCCTAAGGCTCTTCTTGGCTGTTACAATTTCTCAGATTCTCCTTGTTTTTTGTGACCTTGATAGTTTAAAGGAGTACTAGTCAGGTAATTTGTAAAATGTCTTGCAATTGAGCTTTGTCTGCTACTCATCTCATGATTAGACTGGAATAATATTTGGGGAAGATCACAGAGGTCAAGTACCATTCTCATCACATGTCAAGAGTACGTACTATCAATATGACCTATCACTGTTGATATTAACCTTGATCACCTGACCTGAGCTAGTAATCACATTTTGCTCTTGTCAGATTTAAAGCTAATTTCCCCCCTCCTTTTTCATACTCTATTCTTTGGAAGAAAGTCATTATGGACAGTTACAATTTAAAGAGTGGGAAATTCTACTTCGCCTCTTTAAGAATGGAGTATCAACATAAATTATTTGTAAAGTTTCTCCACAGGAGATTTGCCCCCCCACCCCAATTTATCTATTTTTATCAGTACGGACTCATGGATATTTATTTTATATTTTCAGTTATAATCCAATACTATTTTCCTTGTTTAGTTGTTTAGATTGTTCCAGGTTTTACCTTTGAGAGCTCTTTAGTTGACTCCTGGATCCCACTGACACACTCATCATTATTATTATTATTATTATTATTATTATTATCACCTTTTTATTCTGTCCCTAGTAGATGTCGTGAGCTCATCTTGTGTAATTCCTGCTGCAGATCAGTTGTAGGATCAATGATTTTTCTAAGGGGCCCTGTTTCCTTTTATTGGAGGACAATGACTCCAAGATCTAGATTGTGCATATGCTTATTGTTACTGGGTGGTCATTGCTTCTAGGTCCTTTCAGCTGACAAAGCAAGGAGATACATTTATGTATACTAACCCATGTGCAAGCACCAAACGTCCACTCTCTACACATATTTCTTTTTTATCAAAGATTTAATTTATTTATTTGAGAGAGAGAGAGAGAGGGGGAAAGAGATATCACAAGCGGGGGGGGGGGGGAGGACAGAGGGAGAAGCAGACTCCCCACTGAGCAGGGAGCAAGATGTGGGACTCAATCCCAGGACCCTGGGATCATGACCTGAGCTGAAGGCAGACGCTTAACTGAGCCAACCAGGGTCCCTTCACACATATTTCTTTATGTAATCATATATTTCTATATTAAGTTACACATGAGTTCATACGGATGTATCCAACTCTAATCCATTACCACATGGAACATTCTAGCCTTCTCCCCTCTTATCTATCACCTCTCACTCCAACAATAAGACACCTGACTCCTCCACTCCTCCACTTGCATTCATTTACTTAATTGTTCAATTCTAATGTACATGTAGCAGTGATTTCTAAACTATTAATCAATCCATACTCACACACAAAAAAATTATCAACAATAATACAATGGTTATATATAGTTCCTTTGTCTTTAGTCTTATAGATCCCACTCATTCCAAAAGTTAAGTCATTTTCTTATTTCCCTGTTCACTTAGTGATGTTGTTTTATACATTGTGCTATATTTAGATTGTTTTGTAACATCCTGCATTCCACCCTGAGATTCCCCAGCCGCCTTATTAATTTTTAAAATTTGCATATATCAAGTTTTATTTAGAGTTGTAAAGTTCTGTGTAAAAATTCTATGGTTCTGACAAATGTCTAATGTCTTATACTTACCACTACAGTATCATATAGTATGGTTTCACTGTTTAAAAATCCCTATTTCACCTCTTCAGTTTCCTCATCACCTCTAACTCCCTGGAAACCATTGATGTTTATGATCTCTATAGTTTAGTCTTTTCCAGAACGCCATATAATTGTGATGATAGAGTGTAGTTTTTTTTTTTTTTTTTTTTTTTTAAACTGGTCTCTTTCACTTAGTAATAATGTATTTAAAATTCATCCAGGCCTTTTTGTGCTTAATAGTTCTTTTTTTAAATCATTAATAATAAATTTTATGGATGTATCATAGCTTATCCATTACCAATTGAAAGGTATCTTGGTTGATTCCAGTATCTGGCAATTATGAGTAAAGTTGCTATGAATATGTGTGTGTGGGTTTGGGTAAACATGCATTTTCAAATCAATTGAATAATACTTAGGAATGCAATTGGCAGATTGTAATGTAAGACTTCGTTTAGCTTTGTAAGGAACTGTCAAACTGTCTTTCAAAGAGGCTTGTAGCATTTTGCATTCCCACTAGCAATGAATGAGAGAGTTCCTGTTGTTCAGGAGTCTAGTCAGCAGTTGGTATTGTCATTTTGGGGGGATTTTTACCTATTCTAAAAGTATGTAGTGGTACCTTATTGTTTCAACTTGAGATTCCACAATGACAAATGATATTTAGTATCTTTTTGTGTGCTTAAATATCATTTGATATCTTTGGATAAATGTTTGTTGAGAGCTTTTGTCCTTTTAAAAATATTTATGTACATGGATGTGTGTGCACATGTAACAAGATTTTGTTTTCAACTTTATTACTTTTTGATTCTTTAATTTCTCCTCCAATATTTATTATACTCTGCCTTCTGGTTGCTCTAAATTTAATTTCTTTTCTTTTTTAGAGTCTTAAAATGGAAGGTGAAGTTATTGATTAGAGACTTTTACTTTTTAAATATAAGCATTTACAGCTTCAAATCTCTATGTACTGTATTAGTTAAATCTCATAAATTTTTAGTGTGTTGTGCCATCTTTTCATTCATCTCAAGGTATTTAAATTTCCCTTTGGATTCATTGGTTATTTAGGACTTTTAAAAAAAATTCACAAATCTTTGAGTTTCCCAAATTTCATTTTGTTATTTTAATTTCTAATTTCATCTCATTGAGTTCAACAATCAAACTTTGTATTATTTCCATTCTTTTAAATTAATTGAGGTTTGTTTATGGCCCAATATATTGCAATTTTTGAAGAATATTCCATGTGCATTTGAGAAGAATGTGCATTCCACTGTTGTTGGGGATGTGAGCTATAGATGTCTCTTAGGTCTAACTGGTTTATAGTTAAGTCCTCCATTTCATCAGTTTAAAATATATTTAATAATTTCCTAGTATATTATTCAGATTATGAGCTTTGCCAGTGTCTTTGGGCATTATGAAATGAAAGTACTATTGGATGACTTTCTAAAAGAGATATGAACTTGATTTGGATTATTATTATATTATTATATTTAGTGTACACTCATTCTTTTTTTATGTTACTTTGGCAGCTCCACAATATAGTAAAAATGCCTTTAAGAAAAAAAATCATTTCATTAATAAAATGTAGACCACCTGATATCCCCTTTTATGACAAAATCCACAATGATATTAGCTGCCATACATTGTGTACTTATGGATGTCAGTCATATTAATATTACTGTGTACTTGACAGACTTTTCAATCTATGTCTCCCTCTTCATCTGAATGTGAAAACTACTTGGGGCTTAGGGTCTCCAGCACCATTTTCTAAGTTGTCTATATTGCTGCCACCTGATGTCCTACAATTTACTCTCATTTTTGGCTCTCAGTTTACCTTTGACATCAATTCTTTTTACAGTATCTTCAATGACCTCAAGGCTAGCCTATCCATACATGATTCTCTGGCTTCCTTGCTCTCAGCTCTATTGAGCTTCACCTCCAATGTACTTAAGTCATCTTCTCTTATAGCTTACTTGGTAAATCATCATTATGTGGAAGTTTTCCATGAATTAATTCTTTAACTTTACCTTCTAATATCCTACTATCTTACAATATCTGAAACTTTCAATTTCGTTTCTGTTATTCCCTCCACTGATTCCTCAAAACCATTGAGAAGCTGCTCTTTTTTCTTTTTCTACTATAGTAATTTTTAAATATAATTACTACTTACTGAAACTTAACAAACACACTTTCTGGATTTTATGATGGACAAAGTTTTTTAAAGATTTATTTATTTATTCACGAGAGACACAGAGAGAGAGAGAGGCAGAGACATAGTCAGAGGGAGAAGCAGGCTCCTCACAGGGAACCTGATGTGGGACTCAATCCCAGATCCTGGGATCATGCCCTGAGCCGAAGGCAGACGCTCAACCACTGAGCCACCCAGGCATCCCGATGGACAATTTTTTAAGTGCTGTAGGTGCTTTGTTGTTCTAAAATGTATTCCTCCTTAAATAAATAGAGCTTTATAGGACTTTGATATCTTCCCAAAAGCAAGGGAAATGAATTTCTTTGCCAAGATCACAGTGCACCTGGTTACCATTAGACCTACCCAATGTATGTTAGATTAAATAGTTAGTTGATATAAACTTATATTACTATCTCAGCATTGTGCCAACTCCAACACAGTTGGAGCCATAGGTGGTCTCAGCACAAAATGTTTGACAAGAGTTCTATGCTTGAGGAGGGTTTTGTGAATACTGTATAAGGAGCCAATTTTGTACATCCTAGGATTTTTGGCACAGGCATTACATCAGTTACAAATGGTGTCTATGCCTAGCTTCTTTTCCATTGTTATAGGTTAGCAGAACTGCCAAATCAAAGACAATCTCATTCCTGCTGTTTGCCTTAGATTAGCTATTGCTGCATTACATTTAGCTTCCTAAGAAAAACTGTTTTCAAATGCTGGTGATGGAGGCAGGTAATAGAGAGCTTCTATTGGCTTACTGTCTCCTCCAAACTTACTCCTTACAAGCTGGGACATTAATGAGGCTTTGTAAATCTACCATTTTCTCTCCTTCTTTTTCTGGATAAGTAACTACAAATCAACACATTTTCTACTTTTATTTTCTATAAGTAAAATATTCTGGCATATGGATAAATAGTTTTCCAAGTTTGAAGGCCATTTGTATGTGATCCTTCTTGATTCTTATATTTCTGATATTAATTTCAATAGTGAACAAGATATGGGAGGAGTGAATTAGTGTCCTATCAATATCATACGCAGAAGTCTCTTAAATATTTTGGTAACTATAACTTTATGATTACTTCCAATTTCTATAATTATCTTGACTTCAGATTCTACAAAGAAGTAAATCTTAAAATAATTTACTGGGTTTAATTAAATGAAAACATTGATTGTGATAATGTATACATTGAAAAGAAAACTAAAGTGCTTATTCAATAAATAATTTTGTAATTTTTTGAAATAAAATGTCATTAAGTGCTTTTATTTGAGTAGACTTCCACTCTAAAACTTTCATGCTGAATTCAGTCTGATGGTAATTAAAAATTGGCAGGAAAGCCCTGAAGCAATACTGATTTTTAAATTTAGATAAACACATACACACAAGTACAATTAAACTAAGGAAACTGGAATAAGCTGTAGATTGTGTCGATGTCAGTATCCTGGTTGTGATACTGCACTACATTTTTTCAATCTGTTACCACTGGTAAAGGATACTGTATTACTGCTTATAACTGTATGTGGATTTATACATACAATTTAGAGTTATCTTTTTTTTTCAATTTATAGTTATCTTAAAATAAAAAGTTTACATTTAAGAAATCAAAATAAAACTTATAACATGAAAAAGTGAATAACACCTAAACTATAATTTTCTTTATAAAGATTTATATATATATTATTCATATATAAAACATTATAGAAATGGCTCATGTTTTATACCTTCTTTTAATATTATTTCTGACCTAAGTACTAAACCTCCCAAGGTGATTTCCCTTAAGAATTAAGAAAACATTCTTATTTCTGTAAATAAATTCATAACTTTTACAAATTCACAAATTTATAAATTTCTATTTTCCTAAAAACAGTGAACTTGAGTATTATGAATCATATCTATATTCGATCTGGAACAGTTTACACTTGTTCACTGTATTAAACTCATTTATAAATGTCTCCTGGTGAAATTGAATGGCACTGCTTTCATAGTTATTTCTATCTAGGTATATTTTCTATTCTTAGCAGCTAACATTATTGATTTCATACATAATCCTTGCTAAGATGATATGTTTCTGTATATTTTGATAAATTGTCAGCCATTAAATGAGGAATTTAAATAAATGAATGAGACTAGATTCTAAGTCTAAAATACCCTAACTTTAATAGATCTATTTGTGTATGTTTTAAAATAAATTATATATTACTATTTTACCAAACTAGTATCAGTTTTACCAAATTAATATCAATTGATTATCACATGTATCTACCAAGAAATAAATATCAAAATAGAATTGAATAACTTGCAGAGTATAATACAGCATTTCTGTAGGGCATAAGGAAATCATAAGGATATTGTAGTAATTTGGCCTAGCAATAGTGAGGCTGTACATCCCCCTAAGGCATGAGAAGATAGAAGGTGAGGAGCCCCCTAAATGGAATGCAGCCAATTCTAGATGACCTGCAGGACAAGTGCTAGAGGCCTACCGACTGTGATTTTATCCCCTCCCCTTTATTGACATTTTTTAATGGTACTTCCCTTTGGCCAAATCCAATAGGAAGCCAGAGGCAAGAGAGCTAGCCAATTTAATCAATGCAGGTCAGTTTTCTGGGGCAATCAGATGAGAAAGATGAAGAATGAGTCTCAAACAGCAAATGAAAGATAGACAACATAGCATATTTTGTATTTAAGGAATTAGCAATATCCTATTCTCTAGAGTTCAAAAGCCATTTCGTAATGATCATTTTAAACTTATGTGCAGGGATCCCTGGGTGGCGCAGCGGTTTGGCGCCTGCCTTTGGCCCAGGGCACGATCCTGGAGACCCGGGATCGAATCCCACGTCGGGCTCCCGGTGCATGGAGCCTGCTTCTCCCTCTGCCTGTGTCTCTGCCTCTCTCTCTCTCTCTCACTGTGTGCCTATCATAAATAAATAAAAATTAAAAAAAAAAATAAACTTATGTGCAATATTTACAACAAAACAAAAACTGTACTAACCCGGTTGGACAAATCCAATTTCATTAAACTTGTAGCATCTGCTCTCCCTATCTTTCCCCTTTCCTGCAATACAATAAAAATAATGCCCTCATAATATGTGCTTGGGGTTCATTCAGTGTGTTAAAGAACACTCCCAATTCATTGATTCAATGACCCTTTGTTAAGCACCTTCTACGTGACTGGAATTATGTTAGACATTGGAATATAAAGAATGTCTTTATATGGAATAAGCCTACGTATCTAAGACCACATATTTCACCTATCACAGTATTTCTCATTCTTTCCTAGTTTCTGTATCTTCCCCTTCCCATGGCAGTCTACTTTTATAAGGGTACTAGCTTATATTCTTGATCTTTACATTGCACTTTTAATCTACTCCCTTTCTATAGAACATTTGTATTGAGTACTCTCCTCTTGGCTATTTCTGCAAATTAGACACTGACAAATGGAACATGCAGAAACAAATTCATGTGATACTAGGGAATTCCAGGTAAACCTGAGTATACTGTTTTTGGAGTCTAAAAGTAAGTAAGAAGTAGAAATCTAGGATCCTACTGATTTTCTCAATATAAGTAAGCTTTGCTCCTTTCTCCTTCTACTTCTTTTGATTTTTCCTTTACAGACTGTGGTCACTTATTATGGTCACCCTACTAGGTTAGATTACCCTTTCTTTATGTTTGTCCTTGTTATTTCTGTTATTTTGATGTAATTTTGTTATTTGTTAATTAAAGTTCATTACTCCTGTACATGGCATTTGTTCAAGTACCTGCATATAGGGTCCCCAAAAAAACAGCATGGACTGATGGAATTTTGGAGAGTAGCAATTATCTGGGGGTGCTGGCATCTAGTAATATTAATTCCTATGAAGCTGTCTGTTATGTGAAGAGGTACATAAATTGTTTTAATGGCAGTGTCAGCAGGATAGTTTCAGATGACAGAGTTGATCATTCTACCATTTGTAAAGCCTAGAACATGAATTGGGAAGGCGAGTTCTAAATTTTAGCTTCCATGGTAATTTACCAGCCAGTTTATTATTCCTGCTGCCTTTCACTACCTACTGGCTATAGTGATCTTACTAAAATTTTAAATAAACACATATTTCTGCATAATGATATGCCCATCTTCTTCAGGCTAAAATTCAGACTGGCCACAGACAATCCTTCCAAACTCATTCCTTTCTTTGTCCCCAGGTATATGCATCATGATATACCAAATTAACTGTAAGATCCTAAGATTTCCATCCCTGTTCATAATCTTGTGATTTTTCACATGTTCTCTGCCTTAGCTAGAATATCTCTTTAAGATCAATTGCCTAAAACCAACATAAATTGAGTTAAGCCTACCCTGCTAAGAATCCCCTCTATTTTTCAGTTAGTGTCCTCAGTGTAATCTGCACATATATTTTCTTGCAGTACTTCATCTTTTTGCATGGATGTTTGTATCCTTTTTACCACTCTCTATATTATAATTTGTATAACATTCTTTTAGCTTGGTATCATTTTTTTCCCTTAAAGACGGTGATTATTCTTTTTATCTTTGTGGCTCTCATAGGACCTTGAAATTATGAGGTACAAATAAATATTTGCTGAATAATTATATTTGGTAAGAAGTTTCTGGAACATCCAGAAAAATTGTATTGCTAAAAAGTATAATAATTCTGCCTCCCAATCACTATTCACAGGGAAATTATGTGCATAGTTTATATATTCCAGTTATCTTATTGAAAAATTAGCTGAGGTAGAAAAAGCATGAATAATTTAGATTCAATTATTCTAGTATATTATGCCTTCTCAAGGAAGGAAATGAAAGAGAATGTAGCAGAAACAAAGCAAACCTCATTGGGAATTTTGTATTGATTCTTCTTTTTGTGTAAAATTATTAATATGAGTATTTCACGGAGTTTATCTAAAACTAAATCTGATCATAGAAAGAATAATAATTTAAACACAAAGTTTCACATCCTTGTTCTAATTGTAAAAGCATAATGAAAGTCATAAATCAGTAGTTTGCCAGTTATAAGATATATGCCCTTATTTCCCCTGTTAACTTTTTAAATGTTTTCTGTCTCTTGCTTAAATTAATAGCATCTGCTTTCAAAGCTCACAGAATTTCTATCTCAGAGATATTTCTAGTTTTCTCTTAAGAAATATAGTAATTGGGAAAACAGATTTATAGCCATTAGATTAAGGAGCAGTTCTTGAAGTAAAGTAAAAGAGCACATTTTTATAAATAATTTTCCTACAGTTGATTCTTGAAGAAATCACAATATTGTTGAGCTGAAAATAGATACAGATGAAATGATGTACAACTTTCCATGTTAGATTGTCTAATATAATTGTTGAATTATAAAAATTTACTATAAATTATATTATCTATTTCCTACTATATCCCAATATTGAATATTGCATTAATTCAATAAAAATGTAAACAGTGGACATATAACATTAAGGAATAAAACAAAATAAATTATTTTTTACACTATTTTGGTAATGGAAACATGAAAAGGCAAGCCACAGAGTGGAAGAAAAATATCTGAAAATTCTTATTCAGAATATTCAAATAACAAATATAAATCAATGAAAAGATAAAATTGACATGCAAATTTATAATTAGTTAAAAACTTGAATAGACACTTCACAAATGAGAATATTCACATGGACAATAAGTATATCTAAAAAGGCTTAAAATAATTATGCATCTGAGAAATATAATTTAAAACCACAATGAGATAAAACTATATACCTGCACACAATATATCATAAGTGTGTACATTAGTAAATATGTACATAAATGTGTACATTAGTAAATGTGTACACAAGTAAAATTAACTCAGGTATATCTTTAAAATGTGGGCATTTTAAAAGTTAAAATTGCACCTCAGGGTAAAAATGCAAAGGATGTAAATCAGAAGGATGTGGATCATCAGAGAAATAAATGTATGCTGCTGATTTGGGACTCTTACTCAAGGAGGTTTTTTGATAATTTGTAGGGGGGGCAAACCACATGTGTTAAAATTCATTTTATTCATTTGCCTTTCAATACCTCCCTGTATTTTTCAGTTTTAAACAAAAGTTTTTTTTTTTTTGAGATCAGAGAAGTATTCTTGGGTACAGGTTGAGCATGGAATAAAAGGAAAGAGTTTAGCAGATTTCCTTGAACAAGGCAGGGAAAAGGTAAGTAGGAGGGAAGGAAGGAAGGAAAGCACGAGGAGGAAATGGAAAGAAAGAGGGTAGAAAAGAAAACATAAATATTAATGTATCAATTCTTTCTACTTTGCCAAATTTATATTAATGAGTGCTTTGAGTTTGGATTTAATTGTCTTTAATACATAGTTTGGACACAAAATCAAACTTAGTTACTATTTGCCTATTTGGAGCTATGAGATACTCTAAATAATTGGCTCTCTATTTAGATGCTAACATATCAATTTTATAATATTCTTGTTAATTCTAAGATCTGTTCATTAATATAAGATTTTGGGATAAGAGAGTTATCCATCTTTCATTAAAGAAAATAGAGAAAACTGTTTTAATGTCTAAAGTCTTCATATTTCATCTTTAGAAATATATTTAAACTAACAACAAAGTGAAATGCAATTTAATAATTACACAAATAACAGTAAAAAGCAATGTTAGATACATTTAATTTATTTTTTGATAAATTTTAAAAGGTAAAAATATTACTAAAACATCATATACTGTTTTTATTCCTGTCCTTTGTGATGATTCATTAGTTGGGCACTAAAACAAGGATTAAAACCACACTGGATCACAAGAGAACATGCATTTACCTTGTGTTTACTTTTTGAGGTGACTCTATTATAAAATAAACACAAAAATACTCAGATAATCAAAAGCCAAAATACATATATGAAAATTAGTATTATGCCAAAATACATATATGAAAATTAGTATTATGCTACAAAGAAGCACATATACTTGAGCTATTAAAAGTTCTCTGTGACTATACATATGTTTGAAATATCATTAGTAACTTCAACTACTGTATTATCAATTTTTTAAAAACTAAGACTTAAGTATGTTAACTTTTTCATGAATTCATTGGATGCAAATATTAAGATTGCCCTCCTTTCAAAGTGTTTTAATCATCCTTAATCTTTTATTAACATTATACCATCTGCTCCAAGTAGTTAGCCTTTCTTTGCCTTTATCTTCTTGGTCTAAAACTAATGAGAAAACAGTTTTTTCTGGGGTATCAGAATATATTGCAATCCTCTGGTGTGAGCCCTATCCTTCCAGACACTATTCTTATAAATTGATGGCATCATGTCCTGTTTGTTATGGGAACTGAGCTGTTTACAGATTTCTGAGAATATCCAAAATTCTGCTTTTAATTATAGCCCATCCCCTTATTGTCACATTTGGATCAGTTATGATTGCAGCCCAAGTCACTTAGTTTAAAGCCTCTCTCATCTTTTGGGACATGTCATCTTTCAAGTCCTACAGGATGAATCTTTCCCTGAACTACTGAACTCTGCTCTTTTCAGGTGACCTCTTTGACCCAAGCTCTTCCCGTATCATCTGCGGAAAGCTGATTTGTCAATTTCTCTGAGAATTCCTGTCATTTCTATTTAGCCCACTTTATCCATTTTGAATTCAATTAAGATGTGAGATATGAACACCTCTACTGGGTTCCCGTGTAGTCTGAGAAAGATCTTTATTTTCATTAATTTTTCCTGGCTAGTTTTTTTTTTCCTCCTCAAATCTAGGCAATATATTCAACTTATATAGCACTGGCACTAATTTTCCAACAAAGAATTCCCACCCCCATTCTTCTTCTTCTACTTCACTTATAATGCTTAGCCTCTAGCAACTCATCAAAATTACCACTGAAATGTTCCTGCTAGTTTATAGCTCTAGCAGTTTCTGTTCTAGATAAGCAAATCTTGGTTCTCATCTCTCTAGATGTATCTAGGTGTCCAGATCTCAGGATGCAGCTTACCATGAAACTTAAGTTCTCTTATGGTCCCAATAGAGGTCAATGATTTCAGTTTGTTCAGCTTTGTCTTTTGTCCCACACAATGGGAGTGACTTTTTCTAAGGTCTTTACATTTCAAGTTTAAACCAGAGATCTTTGCTTTGATTTTTAATATGCTTGGTTAATTTTGAGACCTTCTGTACCTCATTTGTTTATTCAGTCATTCTTTTGCTCAAACATTTAATACACAGTTATTTTAAATGTGAGTATTTGGATTACCTGGTGTCTAAATATGTTTTTGTGGTATTTAATTTTAGAAAACTAAGCATGGAGTTATATTAGAATTGCTTTCTTCTGGAGGCAATCTGAGTTTGATTCTGCTGGGTTTCATTAGGTAATACTAATCTGTAGCTACTTTCAATGAATATATTGGCTTGGGCTTTCTCTGACCTCAAGGATAGTAATATCCCATCCTCAGAAACACTGAAAGCTGACTTATTCTCAAATGATACTTTTATTTCTTAGAGCAAATCAGACACGTTCCTTTTCTTTTCCTTACTTTTCTTTTCTTCTTTCTTTTCACCCTAATGTTCACTGAAGTTGTAGCCACTTCAGAGGACCTCTTTCAGATTCAGTTGTTGAATTTAGACTGATCATTCCTAAAGATCTATGTTCCCAGGACTGGTATTTTTCATGATACCCTTGGTCTCTGATTTCATTTCATATTTTTGTTTCTGAACTTGGTTTGTTTTGATGAGTCCTTTAGTGATCTCCCTCAGTTTTGTTAGTTCAACCAATACATTTTAAATGTATTGAATGTTTGACAATGTTTAACAAAAGCTTTTTGGTAAAAATCTATGAATTTTGCAGCATGCGGGCTTTTCTAGATATCTAGTCTATAACTCTCTTGGAAGCTGAATGACTCATTCAGCTCTTCAACCCTAATTGAATTCCCTCTTCTCAATTACAATGAAAATGTCCTCCTAAGGTCACCAATGATCTCTATGATGAAACTCCTCTGGGTATTTAACTTTTCTTTCTCTTCATTAAAAAAAAAAAAATTAAAGAGTTTATTTATTTGAGAGAGAGAGAGAGAAAATGAGGACCACATGGGGGAGGGGCCAAAGGAGAAGGAAATGCAGACTCCCTGCTGAGCAGGAAGTCAATAATTCTTCACTTATTCTAGGAAAACTTCCTGTCAGTATACCACTTATTAAAAAGAAAAGGGGGAAAAAAAGAACTTAAATGGGAAGAAAAGAAGGAAGAAAGGAAGGAAAGAGAAAGACATGGCTGAAAAATTTAAGAACTTTTATCTGATTTTTCTCCTTATCTAAAACCACCACCTAATTTTCCTTCCACATAAAATACTCCATATCTTCCCCCATTGCATACTATTTTAATTCTCTCACCTCTTATTGTACATCTTGACAGCATCATGTAGCTTAACACTAAATTATTGCTTAATTTTTATATGTATTATTCTTGAATCAAACACGCTGTAAAGACTCTAAAAGCACAAATTACTGTGTTCATAAGCAATCTATCTCTCAACTATAAAACTTAGCACAGGGATCCCTGGGTGGCGCAGCGGTTTGGCGCCTGCCTTTGGCCCAGGGCACTCCTGGAGATCCGGGATCGAGTCCCACGTCAGGCTCCCGGTGCATGGAGCCTGCTTCTCCCTCTGCCTGTGTCTCTGCCTCTCTCTCTCTCTCACTGTGTTCCTATCATAAATAAATAAAAATTTAAAAAAAAAAAAACTTAGCACAGTGCACAGTTATGAAGACATCATACTTGTACTCTAAGTTAATGGTAGAGTGCCTGCACATAATTGTTTCTCAAAAAGTTTGTTAGACTCTAGGGTTTCCTGTTGTTCAGACAGTCCTAAAGCACCACAAGCTCCCTGTCTCCACTCCCTTAATCTCTCTAATGTCATCTGTGGATTTTATCTTCCCTCCACACCAACTACTTTGGCTACATTGATGTTCCTTGAACATGCTACGCAAGCTTGCACCTTAGAGATTCTTGCAGTTGCTGATTTCTTTACCTTTTAATTTTTCTTTACATATTAAAATGGCTCTCTTCTCTATCATCTTTTTTTGGTGTTTATTCTAGTGTTAACTTACTTCTCACTGACTATACTTTTTAAAATTGCATCTTTACTGGAAAAAACAACAACAACAACAACAACAAAAAACTTGCAGCCAAGAATACTCTATCCAGCAATGCTATCAATGAAAATAGGAGAAGAGATAAGAAAGAGTTTTCCAGACAAACAAAAGTTAAAGGAATTCATGACTACTAACCCAGCCCTGTTAGAGCACTGTTTGGATGGAAAAGAAAGATTATAAGCAGGAGTAAGAGAAATAGGAAGCATGAAGGCAGTAAAATTAAGTATATCTATAAAAAAATCAGTCAAAGGATTCACAAAATAAAAGGATGTAAAGTATGATACCATATACCTAAAATGTGGCAGGGAGAGGAGTAAAGAATGGGTTCAACTATCAATTTAATATAGACTGCTAATGCACAAGATGTTATACACAAACCTAATGATAACCACAAACCTAATGACAACCATAATCAATATGCAAAAAAATAAAGAGGAAGGAATCCAAATATATCATGAAAGAAAGCCAACAAACCATGAGAGAAGAGAACAAGAGAAGAAAAGAACAGAAAAATTACAAAAACAACCATAAAATAGCAATATAGAAATAGGTAACTATCAATCAATAATTACTTTGAAGATAAATTGTTTAAACACTCCAATCAAAAGACACAGGGTGATGAAATGTATAAAAAAGCAAGATCCATCTGTATGCTGCCTACAAGAGAATTATTTCAGACCTAAATATGCAGATTGAAAGTGAAGAGATGGAAAAGCATTTATGATGCAATTGAAATGAAAAGAAAGCTAGGTAGCAATACTTAAATCAGACAAAATAGACTTTAAAACGAAGACTATAACAAGAGACAAAGAAGGATACTATATAGTCATAAAGGGAACAATCTAATAAGGAGATATAACAGTTGTAAATATCTATGCCCCCAACATGGGAATACTCAAATGCATAAAGCAACTATTAACAAATGGAAGTAATCAATAGTAATACAATAATAGTAGGGGTCTTTAACACCCCAATTACATCAATAAGAAGGTCATCCTGCATGGAGCCTGCTTCTTCCTCTGCCTGTGTCTCTGCCTCTCTCTGTGTCTCTCATGAATAAATAAGTAAAACCTTTTTTTTTTTTTTTAAGGAGAGAATCTATAAGGAAACAGTGGATTTGAATGATACACTGGACCAGATGGATCTAACAGATATATCCAGAACATTCCATCCTAAAACAGCAGGATATATATTCTTTTCAAGAGCACAAAGAACATTCTCCAGAATAGGTCACATGTTAGGTCAAAAAAAGTTTCAACAATTTCAATAACATCAGTCATACCATGCATCTTTTCTGATCACAGACTAGAAATGAAGCACAAGAAAAAATCCGGAAAGAACACAAATACATGGAGGTTAAATGATGTGCTACTAAATAATTAATGGGTCAACCCATTAATCAGAAGAAATAAAAAAAAAATACACGGAGACAAATAAAAATGAAAACACAATAGTCCAAAATCTATGAGATACAGCAAAAGTTGATCTAAGAGAGTTCACACCAATATCAACCTGTCTCAAGAAACAAGAAAAATCTCACATAAACAATCTTACACATAAGTGAGCTATAAAAAGAATCTGACACACAAAGGAGCTAGAAAAATAACAAATAAACCTCAAAGCCAGTAGAAAGAAGGAAATACTAAAGATTAGAGCAGCAATAAATAAAACAGAAACTAAAATAGAATAGAAAAAATCAATGAAACTAGTAATTAATTCTCTGAAAAGATCAATAACATTGATAAGCCTTTGAACACACTTCAGCATAATAAAGGCCTTATAAAGAAAAAAACCCAAGGGAACAACCTAACCAATGGTGAAAAACATTATATGGTTTCACTCGCACGGAGTATATAAAAAAATAGTGAAAGGGATTAAAGGGGAAAGGAGAGAAAATGAGTGGGAAATATCAGTGAGGGTGACAGAACATGAGAGACTCCTAACTCTGGGAAACGAATAAGGGGTAGTGGAAGGGGAGGTGGGCAGGGGAATGGGGTGACTGGGTGACGGGCACTGAGGGGGGCACTTGCCGGGATGAGCACTGGATGTTATACTGTATGTTGGCAAATCGAACTCCAATAAAAAATAAAAAAAAAAAAAAAAAAAAAGGAGGAAGTCCTAGTCCAGAGTTTACATTAGGCTACACTCTTGGTGTTTTATATTCTATGAGTTTGACAAATATATAATGACATGTACTTACAGGGACAACTGGGTGACTCAGCGGTTGGGCAACTGCCTTAGGTTCATGGCTTTATCCTGGGGTCCTGGTATGGAGTCCCACTTCCGGCTCCCTGCAGGGAGCCTGCTTCTCCCTCTGCATACGTCTCACCTCTCTCTCTGTGTCTCTCATGAATATGTAAATAAAAATATTTTTAAAAATGTACTTAAATGTGCTTTACCATAAAAGGATAAATCTGTGTCACAGTACAATAGAATAACCTAAAATGCTATATTGTTGAATTTATGTTGTAAAATTTTCTTTGTCTTTAAATAATTGTAGTATATTTGATACAGGACAAACAATATTTGATTCTGCCTATGTGAGCAAAGAAAGAATTATGAAAACTCTATCAGTTGTATTTTGACACAATAATCCTAATAATAAAACCCATAAAACTTCAGGGGTATATAGTTGATACATACATACTCCTCATGTATGTGGAGGCCTAGACTGGGCTTTGCTGATTCAAACTGGGCCTGTAACATGTGTCTTTCGTTCTTCCCCTGGGGCTAGTAATGAGTCTCGGTGTTTTCTTATTAAAGAGATTTTAAAAGTATAAGAAGGCATAAAGGAACATGTTAGTGATCTTCAAATCTATATTGTCTTACATCTGTAGTACTCCAGTGGCCAAAGCAAGTCATAAAAAATCTCAATGGGAGGGCACTGCAAAAGCTGCATGACAAATGGTATAAGTATAGGAAGAGGTGAAGGATTGAGGACAATAATCCATACATAATACTATGAATCTGGCCTACATGCATACTTAAATAACATAAATATATGTCAAAAGATTTAAGGAGTATATATGAGTTTTTGTAGAATTCAGTCTATAGATGCCTTTATAAGGCTTTTAAATAATGACAAGTTATAGAAATGCTTTGTTCAGCACTGGGAAGTTTGTCTAATCATGTACCTTCATTTATTTCCTTCTTGTTGAGGCACAACCTGACCAAAAAAAAAAAAAAAAAAAAGAGGGATTTCAAAAGTATCCATAGTAGTAACAAAAAGACTGATTTTAAGGCATAATTTTATTCCCTTGAATAATGTAGGCTAAAGCTACAAAAAAAAAAAAAACTAATCTTTTTCTGGAAGTGAGTTTTCATTTTCTGTCAAACAAAAGAAAACAAAACACCCATTCTACATCCAATCGAGTATTTAAAAATATAGTTTGTAGATATTTGTTTAGTAGATGACAAGTGCATATTTTCTTTTTTTCTTTTTTCTTTTTTCTTTTTTTTTTTTTTTTTTACAAAACTTCTTGAAAATACCTCGGCTCTGATGGTAACAATTTTCATTTGAGTAAATAAGATGATTTGAGAATCTCTAAGCCAACACTTGCCAATATCAAAGCATTCAGACATCTGGGCTTATTTCTGTATAAGAACAGCAGAATCACATGTATTGAAAAGCATCCCTGGGGGGCTACATCTGTGGTCAGAGAACCAATATTTTCATTCCAGGCTGTTTTTCTAAGAAAGAATACATTTACCTCTTTAAAGAGGAACTGTCCATCAACATTTCTTAAGTGGCTCAACAATTAGGAAATCTACATTGCTGGTATCAGCAAGTGTGTACAACAGTACACAATCAATTGGCTGCTGGATGAACTGAAACCTAACAAAAAAATTATTCAGTTGCATGGTGAAAGTGAAGGTCGGAGATGAGCTTTTTTCTTTTGTCCTATAGGATACTTCAAAATATGGAATATAAGGCAGAGGTGGTATAAGGTTGATAGAATCACTGTTAAAAGAATCTGTTTCACCTATCTTCCACTGCTTTGAGTCATAAAACAGCTCAGCCATTCCCAGAAAACTTGTCTCTTCAATATGCCACCAATTGTGTCTGATTTCTTTTGCTTGGCAAAACAATTATACACTTTTCAAGTCGCTATGGAGGCAATGCTTTTAGTTTTTTATGTTTTTGCTTGATCAGTTTCATATGATTCTAGCCTTTTATACTTCAGCATCCTTCACACTAAAACACACAGCAGGGAAATAAAATGACATACAAGATGAAAACACTTAAGGTGGTTCTGTAGTTTGCTTAGCTTCTTGTTTTCGTTAGCAAGAGATTTGAGCACAAGGAATCCTGTGACTTTTGTGACCTAATAGCATTGGTATTAAAAATGAAACCAAACGTTTGTAAGTTATGGCATTCATATATATATTTTTAGAAACTTTCTGCTAAAGCTAGATCTGTTGCAAAAGTGAATAAAGACAGTCATAGTCTTCATAGCATGACACAGTCCCTTTGACTTCATTTAGGGGAATTCACTGGATTCATACACTGATAATGATAACTTGTTACATGATCCTAAATTATTACTTGATTTATGATGCAAATCACCCATCATGTATTTATAATGAAACTCTAGCATATTAACACAAAAAATTGATGATATTTTTCAAAGAATGAAAGAAGATTGCAGATCTAAAAATGTTGTGTTTTCACTTGCATTGAGCTTATAGGAGACTAGAGGCCTTTACCTAATAGTTATCTACTTGTCTAATCTCATTTTTGACTGCATTTTATGAGCCAGACATATTAGATTTGAGTCTTGGCTCAACAGCTTACTGAGTGGACATCTTAGGCTATTACTTAACTTTTTGGAAAATCAGTTTTCTCACATTTAAAATGGGAATAAATTCAATTACTATGAATTAAATGACATGATATATATGTCACATATAAAATATGGTATATGAATATTTTCTACATAAATGGCATGATATATATATATATACACATAGTTTGGATAATATATATAGTATACTGTATTATATATGGTATATATACTATTTCAAATCACATGCAAACACACGCACATACACGCTGCTTTAAATGATATTAGACACCTAGAAAGCATTCAGTATATGATATCTAGCTCCTATAACAAGGTCATGACATAGTATAGACTTTCTAGAAAGATTTGTTGTATGAATTAACACTATTACTATTATTACTATCGTTGTTTTATTATTTCCTGCTGTCCTTCAGTGATCCAAATCTGCTTTCAATTTTATAAGCACATGGTGCTCATTTTGGTTTCTGACACTTTCCACACTTTTTTTTTTCCTTTTTGGAATGTCTTCCCTGTTTTTTTCCTACCCAGTAATTACCTCTTTGACTATGATAACTCATATCTAGTGTCAACTAATGTAACTTCCCTCGACCAAAACCCCAATAGCTGAGTTGTTTTTAAAATACTGACTTTATTTCTAAAGTAAGATGTTTGACCGCTAACATATAGTACATTAAATGTTGTCTACTTTGGAAATTCCTCACTAGAGTATTAGCTCATTGAAGGAAAGGGTTATGGATTGTTCATCTATTTTTCTCAAAGAAATAGCATGCTGTATTATGATGAAAAATGGCTGGTTTCATTACTTCTTTTTGCAAATCAACACTATTTTCTCTAATGCATTCAATATTCTCTGTCCAGTATCTAGTATTTATCTTGAAGCCATACTGGAATTAATGAGATGCAGAGAGAAGAGAGCATGGTCTCTGACCCTACATTTCAAGCTTCATTTCACGGTATCTATAATATTTAATGGTAGATGAGGAAATAATTTGACTGAATATCCCTGCAACAGCAATTCAAGCTATTGTGCATTGTATGTTTCTCTGAAAGGAAAAGACACATTATATTCCATTTAAGACAATTAGGATGATTGTCTCTCTTTGGAGAGATTATGAATGCTCTGTCATACGTGTAATTTGAATAGCTTAAAATGCGATTTATTTTCAGGCTGGGGATTTAGTACTATGGTGATCCTTAGAAAAACAACTGATCTTCCTAAACAATTTTGTGTTGTAGAGCATACATTTTTATAAAGTTGCTAGTAATATGGCCACTGTTCATTTTCAGAGCCAATATACAGATAAATTCCTTTTAATTCTGAATAAGATACATGAAAACAAATCACTTAACTGACAATGAGTTTGGTCAAGCTTTGAATAATCTGGAGAGATAAATATTGATTCTATTTTCAAAGATCTCCACCAAAACATATAATTTGCTTTACTCTCTCATGCTCAATGTGGTTAATTATATTTCATATCGATCTGGGAAATTATAATCCTTTACGTCCCTCATATTGAGAACAGGGCTTTTCAGGTCAACTTCACTCGTCTTTCACTACTAAATCCATTCTTCCCACTTGTAGGTCACGAGAGTCTCCACACTGGTCTTACTGTACCCTATACAAAGATGGATTGCAGGAAAACCAAAGATCCTAACTGCCATAAAGGTAGGCATTGATACAGTTGAGCTTGTTTTCCAGATTCAAGGTGAATCCTTGGATATCACTTCTGAGCATGCATTCTAAGCTTTATTTACCCTAAGCTATATGAAGAGGTCAGCACTGAAATTTTTAGTTAAGTGAAGAATTTTCTGAAATGTGTCTCTCAGGGACTAATATTCTTTCTAATAATGTGACTTATTAAGATTCACAATGGAAAGATACTCATTATTATTTTTTATGTGTTTCTAAATTTTACTTTATTTTTTAAATTATTTTAAAATACACATAATATAAAATGTACCATCATAACCATTTATAAGTGCATAGTTCCATGATATTAAGTTCAACATAGACATTGTTGAACAACCATCACCAACGTCCATCTTCAGAACTCTTTTCGCCTTGCATGACTGAAGCCCTATACTCATTACACAATAGTTCCCATTCACCCCTCCCTCCAGGCACTGGTAACCACCATTCTGTTTTTGCCTCTATAAATTTGACTACTCTTGGTGACTCATATAAGTGGATTCACACGGTATTTGTCCTTTTGTGACTGGCTTGTTTCACTTAGCATACTGTCCTTAAGGTCCATCCATGTTATAGCATGTGATTCTGTGATATAGATATACCTTATATTTACACTGTCTAATATGATAGGCATTAGTCACATGTGGCTATTGAACATGTGAAATATGGATAGTGTGAACATTGGACCTGAAGTTTAAATTTGATTTTTTAAAAATTGATTTAAGTTTGAATTGCCACATAATGAGTAATGGCTGTTTTGTTAGCACAGCTCTATATAATCTGCACCTATTATTTTCCTGGTTTATCAATTTTAAATATTTTTATTGCTATGATATATTATGGTTTAGCTCATATACATCCCTCCATTCAGCCACTATCACATTTTTTAACCACTACCACTGTTTCAAATAAAATTTTCTCTTAGTTATCTTTGTAATTTTAAAATAATACACCAATTGCACCAATCCTTTAAGTCCTTTTAACAATTTTAAACAAACCTGTGGAATGGTATCCCCACTCTTCCTTTTATTATAGCTTTCTGCACTTTCATTTTTAATACCCTCAAAGTTTACAACAATAATACTTTCTTCTGTAATGATAATTCACACTTCATTTTTTGAGATACCAAACATTACTTACCGTAAATCCTAATGATCACTTTGTTTGTCTCTTTTTACATAATATTGACTGTAATTTGGTTTCTCTAAACTTTTTAAATGAATATTTTTTCTGGAACTATTTAAACATATTGTCTTTAATTTTTTTCCCAAATTCTTCATTTAATCAAATATCCTGTAAGGTTTTTGTTTCAGAGGACTCCTTGCAATAGCTTCAAGCTAGGCTCACTACTCTCTAGATAATGCTGAACAGTATTGGAATGTTTTTTCCATTCTCCTCTTTCCAGAATTCCTTACGTTGCTTTCTATATCCTATGTTTCTCCTTTTTTCTTTTTAATTTTAAACGGTTTAGCAAGTACCTTATCAAGAAAGAATGGGTATGCCATTGGAAAACTTTCTAAGTAATGGACTATTTTAAAATGTCTTCTTTTGGGGGTGCCTCGGTGGCTCAGTCAGTTAAGCATCTGACTCTTGATTTCGGCTCAGGTCATGATCCTACCTACGGTCCTGAGATTGAGCCCCAGGTTGGGCTCCACTCTCAGTGGGGAGTCTGCTTGAGGATTCTCTCTTGGGGCCTTCTGCCCCTCCCCCAACTCATGTGTGCACATGCACATCCTCTGTCTCTCAAATAAATAAATCTTAAAAAAAAAATAAAGTGAGTAAAAGTAAATGTCTTCTTTTTTAGTACATGTACTAAAACATGTACACTGAGTTACAAAGTTGGCTTAATATAGAATTCTGGGCTGAAATAGTTTTCCCACAGAACCCTGAAGCCACTGATTGCTTGTAGTCTTATGTAACTATTACTTTTGAGAAGCTATGTGCCGTGTGTATATTTTAGAGTAGATTTTACTATATGATGTATTTATTTCTAAAGAGTTCAGCCCCTTTAAAACTCTGCTTCCAATAATGAAGTAGTGATGACCACTTTTCTGAAATGATTTCATTAAATAAATATGCATACTAAAGGACGTTAAGCTGAATCCAACATTACTGTATACTTTAATCAACTTTTTAATTATATTGTCCACTCTCTCTTATTTTTTCCTTGGGAGTAACACTCCTTGGGTATGGCAATGTCTCATATTCAAAAAGGAATATATAAATGAAAAGTATTTAAATTCTGGATACTGGAATAATGGAATTTAGGACTTAACAGGCCATACCAAGCCCCAGGCAATATTTCCCTCATACATTAAATTGAGGTTCCCATCAGTTACTGAAAATATTTTATGGAAATTCCCAGGAGGATATTCAGATTAATTATCTTGACTACATAGTGGTACCTGATAGTTCGCTTCTCCCATGCTTCTTCTCAGTGAGGGGCTATCTCCTATTAATTAAACTCCTGAAGTGGCAATCCACTGCTAATATGCATCAGTGATTATATCAAAGATATGTATAATTACTTATACATATAAGTATACATAGTCCCAATTTTTATTTTTCTCTCCTCCACTAAAATGTTCAGTGACAAAGAGGGTATATAGGTTCTTTCATAAACTAAATGAGCAAAGGATCCTAGAAAGGTAAAAACATTGAGATATTTTTCTTATATTAGAAAATTAATCAAGTCTCAGGTTAGAATAGGAAGGTCAATAAAGAGCAACCACATCATCATTCTCCCTAAGATATAATGTCAAATTCTTAAAACAGTGAGTTTAAAGTTCCTTGGGTAACTTCAAACTTCCAATGTAATATTTTCCTTCACTTATGGTAATTTATTCCAGTTATTTCTACCTCATCTCATCAGTGTTTCAAACTGATTCAAAACTGAAATGCTCTCTGAGATGTGTCTCTTTTGATTTTAGCGTCTGTCAATAGAATTTTCATAAAGCAAAAATTCTGGTGGGAAGGGAGGCACACATGACAATAATCTGATAGTCTAGCTAAAGTTGAAGTTGCTTAGAACAAAACCAGTGTCAACTAATTCTTCAGCTGTATCTGAAGGATTCTAACAATTTATTTTTCCCTTGGGTCTGGGTCTTACTAAGGCTCAACATAATCAAATTTCACTTAATTTCTTTAATTTTTATCTTGAAATTTCTCATTCAAGGCATCAAATGTGTTCCTTACCAGAGAGGCTATATTTTCCTCAAACTCTTAGGTTCAAGTTCCTATTGAAAGGATATACTTTTTAAAAATGAGAAATCTAACTTGGATTGAGAAGGTGTTCTGAATTTCTTAAATATTTAGCCTCTCCAGTTCCTTCCTGTCCACCCATATGTCACTAAAAATCACCATATTTCTATTTTTTATATTGATTAAGTTTCTTTCTATTTTGTTCTGATGGCAAATAGGCCCTGAGTTTTCATCCTTTCATTATTTTCTCAGCATGTATTCCCTTGTGATTAATTAGCTCTGAATTATGTTTGAACCTCTTTCCATGTGCATCAGATTGATGGAATTTCTTTCCTGTAGGAAGCTTCTGTTGGGAAACAAGAACTGAGCTTAGAATAAAACTTCAAAATTAATTAAAATGTATGGCTTGTCTCAGGGGCAATAGCAGCATGGTATACACAAGAAGATTTCCTTATTATAGTTTCCATTTTTCTTTTTCTAGACTGTTGGTGCTCAAAAGGATTAAGAAAGACACAAATAATTCTGCCAGTCTTTAAGATACTAAAATAGATCAGTTTTCATTATAAAAAGAAGTAAAGAATGGCATGTTTTCCCACTTGTTTTGGAAGATATGATTTTGTCATCCATTCAGCTGTTGTTACTTTTGTTTCTAAAACTAAGGAAAACATCACATTAATAGTTATCTGATGACAAATAGTTTAGTAACGAGTACCTCCAGAGCACTCTCCAGAAAGTGAATGTTTTTCACTGGAATCTTTGAAAGCAAAGCAAATGCTACCTGTGAATGTGCAGATGTGTGAGTGCAAGTGCATGTCTGTTTGTGAAACTAGATCCCATGTGCATCCTAGTCATTCGCTGCTACCCAGCATGTGCTGCTTTCCAGAGTAGTATGATCAAATCTCTACTGCAGCGATTCATGGATGTAAGTGTGTCAGGCGTATTGTGGATGTGGTTTGTGTGTGTGGTGGCAGCAAGAGTGTTAGGAAATACCCTTCAAGTGGATGGACAGCTTTTAAGCATTGGGAAACAGCATCATGGGAAAAAAAAAACAACCCTCAGGTGTTTTGGGGCATCAAGGTGATTTTCCCTAATTAAGACACTATCAGAATATCAAATTATAAGATAGTTCCATAGCCACTGGAAAGGTGAAGCCTGAGAAATCTATTGTTCAGATGAGAGATGTGTTAATTACTGGGATTTAAAAAATACACCTGGACTCTTGTCTGGTGCTTATGGCACCAGTGAAGAAATACATAAGCAGGATTATTCTATCCATAGGCACTGACTGCATTTCTATTCCTTTCAGATTAAATCTGGGTGGCACTCTATCTCTCCTTTCTCTTTTCTTTGTTTCTTTTTTTTTTTTTTAAGATATATTTATTTGAGAGAGAGAGAGAGAGAGAAAGAAAGAGAGAGCATGTGTGCAGGCAGAGGGGAGACTGAGGGACAGGAAGAGGCTCTCAAGCAGACTCCGCTCTGCATGTGGAGCCCAACGCAACACTCAATCTCACAACCCTGAGATCACCACTGGAGCTGAAACCAAGAGTCAGAAGCTTAACCAACCGTGCCACTCAGGCGCCCATCTATCTCTCTTTTTTCTATTGACCAGGGGAAGCTCTAGGAGCTAAGCTTTGTAATATACTCCTGGCCTTAATCAAATTGGTCCATTAACTGTAAAGAACCCCCAAAATATGCCTCTTAGGTGTGGTTGTTGGGTGTTTTTTGTTTTTGTTTATGTTTTTTTTTTTTTTTTCAAAAAACCACCAACACATAATGTCTCTGGGCCCAGCTACATGACTGTTTTGGGAATCATGCTTTCTTTTCATTTAAACAAATCAACTCAAAGCTATGTATACCTCAAACAAACAGAAATATACATGCACATATGAACCAAAATGAAGGTCAGTTGAAAAATTCTGCCTCATTTAACCTTGTGTAAAAAGCTATATTGTGCGGTATTCAGACATATATGTTGGGGGTGCTTTGTGAATAACAGAGGATATTTGTCAGTCCATTGATCCCCTATATTCTGGTTATGTGAGTATGAGACACTTACTGAGCATATGCTTATGCTTTACCATGACTATAATACTATGTCCTATTCCAGAAAAAGGAAAAAGTCATGAAGTTTGTATTTCTGTTTGATATTTTTCTCAGTATGTAAATGTTATGTGAGCCTCAGAGATACTAAGATGAGTGTGGTGGAATGTGATTTAAACAGCCCCCATTAAAGCCACCATTTACAAAATAATAGTAAATTGAAAAGTAAAGGCAAGTTAAAAATTGCACAGAAAAAAGTTTGGAAATGTAGCACAGTGAAAAATATTAAGTGATGTGCTTAGAGAGTGATTCTATTGCTTATTTCTTTTCGTTTCATTTAAAATTTTTAATAATACCCATGTCATTTTAAATATGAAAATTATTTTTAAAGCAACATTCCTAGTTGATAATAACAGAAAATATTTTTGACAATGGCAACACATCAAGGGAGGTGAAACCTCAGAGGAAAAATATTTCACGTTTCAGTTTTGAAGTGTTGAATTCTATTTATAATAGGTTTCATTCATTTACTTGTCAAAAGTCAGTTGGAGCTAAGTTCTGAAAGGAACATGATACTACATGGGGCCATTCCTTTAGAGATAGCTATTAAATATTTAACAGCATATGAAAACTGCCTTTGCAATAGGATTCTCACAGCAAGATTAATCTGAGGTTAGAGTACAATATGCCTGAACATAGTTCTTCAATAATGAAAAAATTTATTCATATTCTGATTAGAAAATCATCCTACGTGGTTAAATTTGCAATGCAGGAGCTGGTAGGTTGTTTTGTTGTTTGGTTAAACTGCATATGCTTTCTTTTTGAAAGTAACTTTTCTGAATTTTTGAAACTCACTATGCCAATTCTCTTTGTTTATATCAACTTTGAGGATGGTCAGTGCTATGGTTGTCAACAACAGACTCTCATGTAGCATGACCCCTAGGGACTTAAGATCATAGAATTTAAGAGATTTTATTGAGTTCATTTTGTTTTTAATAACCACTGATATCATGAATAATTAAGTTCACTCTTGATTTAGTGAGCTTTGTATGCAGATTTTATAAGCCAGTCTTCACTTCTCCAGTACTCTATCGTACTCCTCTGACCAAATACAAGTTATATGGTTTGGGAGGTGAAGAATGAGACAGGGGTACATGGAGAGAATGTTATTGGCAAAGGAAAAATAAACCAAGGGCTGAAACTCTATTTTCTGTTCTGAGAATAATCCCTTGAAAGTCCCCTTAAATGCTAGGCATTTATTATTATTACTAACAAGTCTTCACAAATCCTTAAATGTCTAGGCTTTATTATGTATCTTGGACTTTGTGACCTTTCTCCTTGATTAATATTATTAGTTCAGAGAGCAAATACAGGGGTTGTGTATGTCAAACACATGACCCGTGGACATTGACAAACAGGTTTTTCAAAGTAGTTCAGTTCTCTTGGTAAGGAAATACAAGCTGATGACTATACATTTCCTAATTCTGTGTTATATATGACTCCCAATTCTAACTATTTATATGGAAAACCCTAAATATTTTCCCAAACCCGACAAAGTTACTTAAAAATTGGACCTCTTATATTCGAATCCTCTTACAAAAACTTGTACTGCTCTGCCTTATAAAAAAAAATCCAATCAATTCGAAATTTACCAATTCCCTATTTAAGGCTGAATACCCATGACCTTAAGGGAAGAAGAAAAGTAAAGGATAAAAATTGAGGAGGGCAAGTGCTGGTTATTTTTTACTTACCTCCTTCCTTAGGAATCCATTATTTACTTCTTCTTTGATGAGTTGTGAAATGAAGACCAAGCTTTGTAATACTGCTTCATTCAGACTTCCTTTATAGTATGCTTCAGTCCATGGAAATTACAAGCACAGATCAGAAGATGGGAAGGGAGAGAAATTGAGATATTTCTTACATGCTCCCTTCCTGTTCTGACATTAGTTGTATCTTGCTAGGGCTGCAATGACTATCAGGAGGCCTCTCTGTCAAAATTCCATCTCACTTAGCTTCAGTAATCCTATTTCTTCTTTTTTTCCTCCAATCCTGGAATGGTAATAGCTTATCTTTTACTATGAGTATCTGAATCCATCCTGATGGATTTCTTGAAATAAACTTCTTTTTTACTATTTTTAAAGGTGCATTTGTTTAATAAGCTAACAAGCTGTCTTGTTTTCTTAGTTTTCAGTGTTATTATGAATTATCCTAGTGTTCTGTGTTTTCATGAGTACTGAAGTTATTTTAGGGATGTTGACCAGGTACCAATTTAAATCTTACAGATTTAATTTGAAAAGAGTCTTTTTTCCCCAAAGTTTAAAACCAGTATCTGGAATATAATTATGCCCACATCATTCCTCTGCTAATGATATTTAAATGGCCTGTGTTGCCCATGGAATGACGTTGAACTTCCTTTGCAACTGTGCTTCTTAACGTATGGTTGACAGACCATTGGGCATCACAAAGATCCTTTCAAGAGATCTGAGGGGTTAAGAAAATTTTCATAGCAATGCAAAGATAGTATTCACCCTTTTTACTGCCCTGACATTTACACTGATGGTTTGAGAATATGGAGGCAGAAACTGCTGGTGCTTTAGCATGAATCATAACAATAGGGACAAACTGAAGTAAGTAGTCATTGTATTCTTCACCATATTTAGCTTGCCCCACCCTCCAAAAAGGCGATTTTTCACTTATGAATGCACTTATGGAGTAGTGATAATTATTAATTTTATTAAATTTCAACCACTGAGTGTATATTATTTTCTATATGATGAAATGGAAAGTACATATAAAGCAATTCTAATGCATACTGAAATGTGATGTTTGTTCAAGAAAATTACTTACATAATCGCATAGGTTCTATAGTGAGCTAATGGCTTTTTTATGGATCACTTTTTTTATGTGACTTTTTAATGAAACACTATTTTACTTGGATGAAAGAGTAACAGCAAAAACTATCATTATTTAATCCTTAGTAGTATTCTCAAAAATGGCTGACATATTCTCAAAAAAGAAGTGTGGACCACTTCAAGGAAAAGAAGTTACAATATGTGTTTCCCATGATAAAATCTAAACTTTGAAGATATATTGTATTTAGTTGTTATTTCTCCTTAATCTTCTGCAGTTTGTAACAAGCTTCAGTCCTATCTTTCATGACATTTGAAGAGCATTGGTCAAATATTTTGATGAATGACCCTCTATTTGGTTTTTATTTGATGTTTTGTCATAATTGAATTGAGACTATTAATTAATAAGAGAAATGTCACAGATAGATTTAACAAGATTTAAAGTATCCCCTTTAAAACAATTTTAAAACTGAGGCTCTTGGGTGGCTTAGTGTTTGAGTGTTTGCCTTTGCTTTAGATCCTGATCCAGGGGTCCTGGGATTGAGTCCACATCAGGCTCCCGGCAGGGGAGCTTCTCCCTCTGCCTATTTTCTGTGTCTGTCTCTGTGCCTCTCATGAATAAATAGATAAAATCTTAAAAAAAAAAAAAAAGACCCACAATTTTGAAACTTTATTTTCTCAAGATATTATGTCCTACATTTTCCCATGTATGGGAAGATTGTCATGACAATTTTCACAGGTATTATTTTTACATCAGAGATAATTATAAGGAAGTATTAAGTAGCTTGTATATACACTGACAATAAACTAGTACAATAAGATGGTGTGATGTAGATAATGCTTAAAAAGGCAGTTAAAATCATCAATGGTGTCTAATACCATGAGAGATCACTAATTAGGTAGACAGAATTTGAGATGGACTTTGTAACAGATAGAGGAAATTGCTAACTGGGGAGACTGAAACTTTGTATGTCAGGAAAAGAAAGTGACTTAGAAACATGGGAGTAAGGACATAGGATAGCATGAAGATGCTATAAAGAGATTAACCAGTTAACTTTCAAATCCTTTCGAAAATATCTTACTATATTCTAAAATATAACTATGAAGTAGCTGCCATTATTTATTTTCATTAATGAAATTAATTGAGACACAAAGATGTGCAAAGATGTCTTACTAGATCACTCTGTAAACATGACATGAAGAATCAAATTCAGGTGATTTGATTTCTAGTCTTATTCTTTCCATTATGTTTTTTGTGTTCTTCAGCATTAGCTTTGCATAAATTGGTGATGTAATAAAAAATCATTCCATCTAAATCATGCCTTCTCTCTTTTTGAATTCTTATTTGGCTTGATCTTGTAGACTGCTGAGACAGTTAAACCATTTTTATTTTTTCAGAAATCATATTTTAAGCCTTGAATATCTATGAATATTTCCTTTCTGTTTCCTTCATATGTAAGAGAACATTTGAATCAGCAAGCATTTTTGGATTAACTATTTTTCATCAAAATGTAACAGAAATGGCTCTTATGGATTCAGTATTACTAGAAGTCTGACATAAGCCTGATAGTTATTACTATTTTTGGAAAATTCAGTAAGACAAGAAAATATAAAATACATTTAAAAAATAGGTGTGATGTATATTGTTTTCAACTCATTTTAATATGAAATGCAGGAAAATTTTTCATAAAACTATATACACACATCTATTTGTTTGTTTATTTATTTATTTTCTTTCATGCCCACTGTCATCCATTTGTCTAGTTCTCCCTCATGCTTATCCATAAATAATCCCTGTTATTAGTTTTGTGTGTATCCTTCTAGCATTTCCTTAAATACTTATATTATTGTATTATATATGCAAACAAATATGTATTTTTATTTAACAGAGGTGGAGTCAAGTATTTATACTGTAATATAAGTAGCTTTTTTCATGTAAAATTAATATTCAACATCTTTTAACATAGTTTCTTTATTACTATTTTTACAACTACATAGTAATCTATTTACTACATGCAGAATTCAGTATATGTTGACCCATGGAAAAATATTTTGTAATTACATATATTAGGATAAAGGCTCAGATAACTATTAACAGTTTTCATCTAAATGAATGTTCAGTGAGACAGTGAAAAATTGTGTGGAACATGAGCCAAGTGTTCCATGTACAGGAATATTCTGTCTTTTGCATCTGCCTGACATCTTTGACCTCTGATCACCATTAATGCCATTTATACACCACAACTCCTGTGACAAATAGCAAGTGCTCTAAAGATTTACAAAATAATACTAGAGGAAGTTGTTATCCCAGTTGAGAACCATTCTATTATAGAATAACTACTTCTGAGATTACTAGCTCATGAATATTTAACGGCATTGTAAAATATGGCCCAAGATTAGTTTAAAAGAATGATTTTGGTTTGTATCTAACTACTTTTTGATGGCTAGTCTTGTCCAAAGGTTAAGTGACCTTTTACCAAAGCCATAGTCCATGGAGTGAATGTCAGATAAGGAGGTTTGAGGCAGCTAGAACTTAAGATAGCACCTCTTCATTTGGAGCAAAGCAGTATTTAAGATTGGCTGAAAAGTGTGCCATCTGGATTACATTCTGAGATTCACTTAAATGAGTAAAAAGTTATACTACTAAATGACCTTTGACACTCATATATTACTATTCTTTAGCTATTCCCTAAATCTCTATTTAAAAACCCTGAGAATGACCGAAAAAAAAAAGCAAATTACAATTATAATGTACTTCCAGTGCTGCTATTTCAAATAATCGTTTGCTTTTATACATATAATTTTGGGGGAACTAATAGGCTTGAATATTTTGGATTGTTGTTCTTTCACTTACATTTCACACTGATTTTAAGAAATAAAAGAATGTATTATATTAACTTTGCTTGTTGAGTGATATAGATTATAGTTTCTATAACAAAGCACAGCCCTATTAAAATCATGCATTCAGTGCTAAAATGTGAAGTTAAATCAAACATTAGACATTTTAATTCATATTTTAGTACTTTCAAGTGGTTGTATAAAAACATTACTCATTATAAACTGTTCACTGTGCTCAATAATATAAGATCACATGTCATTGTACTTACCTCCAGAAATAACATTCATTCTGCCTATTGTTCTCATTACAGTTCTGAAAAACAGAAATCCAGGATCGTAAGTTAATTTCACATCACCTTCTCATGTCCTAAAATATTTCTCTTTATATATATTTCTCTTTATATATATATATATATATACATATATATATGTATATATATATATATATATACATTCTTTTTACAAAATCAGTGATTTAAAAAAGTTCAATGAACCAAATAACCCTTGAGGTATTTTATATACTAGCCATCCTTTAATTATAAATATATATATATATATATTTCACAAACCTTGTTTTTAAAGCATATTGGTATTTTATATTGGGTTCATTTGCCAACACCCTGTTGCAGATGTTCATTCATCATATTTTATAAACCTTAAAATATCTCTGCTAATTGTTAACTGAGGAATGTAGGTCACATTATTAAAACTTTTTAAACTTCTATTTCCTCATCTGTAAGGTAAAAATACAAGCATCTTTCATTGCTAATGAGAGGAAATAATTATGATAGATGTATTTTTCTTTTGGGTACATATAAGTCATCTCGACTACTTTTCTTCTATAAGAAAGCTTTCTTTTTTGTTTTTGTTTTTGGGTTTTTTGCTGTTGTTTGTTTTTTTAATGCCAGCCATGATTTATCTCTCCCCACTTTATCCAATCACTGTCAGTTGATATTTTCGTACCTCCAGGCCAAAAATGAAATCACTAAAATAAAATTCATGGATTAGGGGTCTGAATGCAGTGAATTATAATTGAGTACTTTTGTCCAAATTACTGGATTTTTTCATGTAAGAGCACTTCTGTTATTAGTACACGCTGAGAAGAAGAATTAGCACATACTCAATATACTTAAAATATTAGAGATATTTTCAATACAGATTATCTCTTGAGAAGATGATGAAAATCTTCTAAACACCTAAAGTTTGTAAAGTGAACTCTAACCTGGCCACCATTAGAGAAGAAAATCTAAAATAGTCATGTGGATAAAAACTGGAGAAAAAAAAAAACTGAATGAAAATTCAGAATCCAGTTAGGTCTTTGTTCAATGGCTAGTAATAAGACAAAAAAAGTCTTTTTTTTTTTTTGACAAAAAAAGTCTTAAATGAAATTTATAAAATAACATTTCAGATGAAGTAAAGAGATCATTAATTTGAAGATTCAAAGAAAGAACACATCTCTAAAAACTATAGAATCCAAAAGAATATATGACTGTTTGGCATAATAAAGAATACAATATTAACATATTATATTTTTCATACTATTTCTCAGTCACATCAAAGAGACCTGTGTGTAGGGAGGGGAAACTTGCTGCAGCCGTTTTTGCAAACAGACCTCCACAATGAAATATCATATATACCTACCAAATTCTTCATTAAAATTGGAAAATATCGGTATTAATGAGTATGTAGAACAATTGGAACTCTTACATACTGCTTGTGAGACTATAAGAAGCTGGCACAACTTTTTGCTAAAATGTTTGACATTACATACTAAAACTGGATATATTACCTAAAATTCCAATTCCAGGTGCATATCCAATATAAATGTACACAGAAATAATTTTATCTAAAAGAAAGTAAAATATTCATAGTATAAAAAAAACCCTGAAAACATCACAAGTTTTTATTAGCAATAGAATAGGTTTTTTTTAATTGTGGTATATTCACACAGTGAAATACTACTGTACAGTGAGGGCCAGTGTCTTATGAGTGCTATGGGGGAAGTCACACGGAGCCTTTACTCAAGTGGGTCTTGTCCTTGCTTGGTTTAATATTCTGCTGTCATGACCTAAAATTCTTAATTTTCTAATAAGGGTCTGCAAATTATGAAATATAGGAAGAGATATGTATGAATATCCCTAGAAAAATATCATAAAAGGAATGCATATTTTATTATTTTAATCATGTGAAGTACAATAACAGACAAAATGAATTGACTTTGTTAGAAATCAGAAGAGGGTTTAGTGACTAGAATTGGATCACAAAGAATCTTGATTACTACTGAATCATATTTCATAATGGGGGTCTCAGTGACACATGTGTGTTCACTTCGTGAAAATGCATTGAGCCATACTCTTAATATTTGTTCACTTTGTTTTATATTTTACACTTCAATCAACAAATTAAGCAAAGGTCATTGAAATCTTGATGTGTGAAAATATGCAAAGTTGAAGGAGGAAAATAAAGAGGAGGAGAAGTAGAAGAAAAAGAAATGAAAAATGATATACAGAATTTAAATACAACACAATGATAAGCCAATCATTGTTTTTTATATTCTTCTCTCTCATTATGGCATAGTGCTCTCAGACTACAATCCTTATTTGTCTCCCTTAGCCTATATCTCATGATCCTCGGGAATAGGCCTTTATAAAAACATAGCCCTGTTCTTTGTTTTATATTTTTTAATGTTTAATCAATTAACTTGGATACAATAAAATTCACTCATTTGTACAATTCAATAAGTTTTGACAAAAGTACACACACACACAGAGTGTTGAACATGCCCACCACCCCAAAGAGATCCTCCAAGCTCCTTAGAAGGCAATCTTCCTCTTTCAACTGAGCCTGGGTCAACTACCAATCTGTTTTCTATTACCACATTTTTGCCTTTTAGAGACTGTAAAGTGAGTGGAGTAATATAATAGATTGGCTTCTGATTCTGGCTTCTTTAACATAGCATAAATCTTTAAGATTCACCCATGTTGTTGTTATGTGTATCAAGACTTTCTTTTCTCTTTTAATTGTTGAGTCGTATTTCATTGTAAGGATGTACCATTATTTGTTTGTCCATTCACTAGTCTGTGGGTGTTCTGACACAGAGGGTGGGGATGGGAGGTTGATCCCAGGGCACTGAGATCCTGAGCTGAGCCAAAATCAAGAGTTGGATGCTTAACCAACTAAGCCACCTAGGTGCCCCTCCTACATTTTCTTTGAAAAGTTTTATAGTTTTAAGTTCTTATATTAGGCCTATCATCCATGCCAAGCTATTCTTTTATATCTCATGTGATATAAGATTTGAGATTTATTTATTTATTTTCAAATGAACATCCAGTAATTTCAGCACTATTTCCTGGGAAGATGATCATTGGCATGTTTGAGGAAGATCAGTGTGCCAGCCAGCCTCTGGCCCTGGCCCTTCAGCTCCATACGATCTCATGACTCCTGCCTTCTTCTATTTTGGACCTCCATATGTTCCTCTTCTTCAGGACTCTGCCCCACAAATTCTTACTGCCACTGCCTCTTCAAAATCTGGTCTCTGCCTTCTCAAATTAATGTGACTGACGTGTTCTTTTTTAGATTCTTCCTCCCTGCTTTACTACCTCCAGCCAGTAACCTGGAGGTGATCATGAGACCCACCTCATTTATTTCCCTTCTTTCTCAGATCACATTCCTGTGATGCTTTCCAGTGTCTGAAAAAAAATGTGATTTCATGTATTTTTTCATTTTTCCTGTTGTTTGAAGTCGAATGGCAATTATCTCTGCAGTTAAATTATAAGTAAAAGTACAAGTTCAACCATCAAGTATTTTAAAACAAGCAATGAATTTACAACCTATTTTATAAATTCTCCATTGGGTCTAGAAATCCTTGAGTCCTTCTTATTGGAAATTAGTATGTTTTGTTTGTTACAAATTAAAATAAGTTATTTCAGTATATTTCTGTCTTTTAATTATGTCTCCAGGTGCCTAAGTGGCACTAGTCAATCCTTAACCCAGGTATCTAAAATATAGATAGTTGATAGCATGTATCTGAGGTAGGATGTACTGTTGAACAAATTCTGAGAAACAGAAACCTAATGAGAAAGATAAAGCAATGTGCTATTTATTGTTTTTACTGATTTGCATAAATTTTAGGCCCAAGATGGTTCCATTTCCCTTCATTTCAAGAAAGGTAATTTAATACCTAGTAATTATGTTTCTTGTATAATAAGGCTTCTTATCAATCTAACGATACATGTATGGAATGAGTGATTTCTCCTGAATTGCTCTGTAGGTCTTTTTTTGTTTTTAAAGATTTTATTATTTATTCATGAGAGACAGAGAGAGATAGAAGCAGAGACACAGGCAGAGGAGGAATCAGGCTCCATGCAGGGAGCCCGAGGCGGGACTCAATTCTGGGACTGCAGGATCATGCCCTGGGTGGAAGGCAGGTGCCAAACCGCTGAGCCACCCAGGGATCCCTGTAGGTCTTAATTGTAACAATCAGTGTCACCATTTGTCACTGACAAGATTCTTTTATTAAAGGGATTAAAATGTTCCTTTTCTCAGAACCTATTAAATACACGTGGTCTCAAAATTTCATACATTCTAATTAAGTCTGGAAGGTTGTTTTGTCACTGCTCTCCTTGTTTCCCCTTTAGAATATATGATTCATGAGTATGGGATGGACCTATTTTATTTAAGACTTAAAAGTGTTAGGCTCACCTGAACATTTAAAATTAACAATAGATTAGTAACACAGATAACTGTGTATGCTCTAGGTATAAAGACATATTCTGAAAGCAGTATTTATATATTTGAGAATAAATTCTAGTCAGTAATTAAATGTGCCAAAGTATAAGATACAGAAGGTGATTTAGGTAAGTCCAAAAAGACTCGTGATTAATTCTAGCCCTCCTCCCTCCAAATCTTGCAAGTACTGTCCCTGGATCCCCCATGCCTCCTTTTGAAACACTACATGGTTCTCTGGTATTACTTGTCCTTTATTAAAGCACATTAATAAAACTTAGTTTGCATGACTACAAATATGTTCCTTGTTGTCTCTGGCTAGCAGGATTTAGAAATAACTTACTCTAAGGTAGTCCCTAATTTTGTTTCAAAGGAAAAAAACCTCCTACTTCTGGTGTACATATTTTAGGATTCAAATCATACTCTAATTTCTATAAACGTTGCAAGGCCTGGGATATAAAATAGTATTCAGTATCTCCTGTCATCTCAAGTTTTCTGTAATGACTTCAAAATTAATAATTCATCTTGAAATATTCTCCATCAACTAAAATGTTTGTTATGGGCTAAATGTTTTGTCCCCTTAAAATTCATATTTTGAAGCCTTAACCCAGTGGGATGGTATTCAAAGTGTGGCCTGTGAGAAGTAATTAGGGTTAGATAAGATCAATAGGGGAGGTCTTCATGATGAAATTAGTCCCCTTATAAAGAAGAGATACCTGAGAGTGTGCCCTCTCTCTCACTCACTCATGCTCTCTCTTTCTCCCCCAACCTCTTTGCTCACCACTCTCTCTCTCTACCATGTATGGACACAGTGAGAAGGTGGCCATTACCTGGAAGAAAGTTCTCACCATAAGCTGACCATGATGGTGCCCTGATCTAGACTTATAGCCTTCAGAACAGTAAGAAAATAAATTTCTGTCAAGTCACCCAGCCTATGATATTTTGTTATGGCAGCTCAAGCTTACTAATACAATGTTTATGATATAAGTTAAATGAAAAGAGCAATTTATAGGCCTATCTATATGTCATGATCACAATTTTATTTAAAATATAGTTATATACATATAAATGATTTTTATATGAATGCATCTACATGAAAATATAGTGAGATTATATGTGTGATTTTTATTTTTTATTTTTACTTTTGCTACTGTTCACATTGTCTACAATGCAAAAAACTCTGCAAACATTTTGAAATAAAACTTTATCATCTGCCACAATAACCCTCTTCTCCATGCTATGTTATCTCGCTTACATGTAAATAATAAGTAGAGCCAAGTCTCAGGGCTTACTGTGGGCTTTCACTTCCTCTCTTAAAACCTAGGCATTCTAAATCTATCTCATTCTTTCTATTCCCAATATTACTGCCTCAATCTGGTCTTCACTTTCTTTTACTTTTTCCTATGATCGTCTCCTCACTCAGTATTTTACACCCCCCAAATTCATTCTCCACAATGCTGCCACAGTGGAGACTAAATGCAGCCACAATGCAGCCAATTTAGACTAAATTCTCCAAAATATAAATCTAAGCTTTTTCATTCTCTTCTTTCAATTTCCTTTAAAGTCTTCCCACTTATCTACAAATTAAAAAGGAAAGCCACAAAAATTTAGTTAGTCATGGCTTATATACTGCATTCAAACAAATTCCTGGGGAGGAAGTATCTGTTTGCTGTGATTTCTTCACTAGAATGATAGCAAGTTCATTACTGTGATGTAGGAAAGAAGACAAGGGTATTGGTATATGTCAGCCTTAGGCAATGAGCTCATTGCAGAGCATATTTTGGCATACTAATGATCTTTTTGTCCCCCCCACCAAGAGAGGTAGGCCAAGGAAGTTAGAAAGTGCCTAATGACAGACTGATTATCTGAAGAGAATAATCTGTGTACGATATGATGAATATATGCTCCAGGGCTCTTTTAAAAATATAGCTGAAAAGCACAGACATAACAAATAAAAGATGTGTATTTCAAGAAACAAAGTAATACCATTTTTCTAAAATTTCCAAAAGTTTATCTATTTTATTCCAAAATTATGCATTGAGTACTTCCTATTTACCAGAGACTTAGGTCATAGGGACAAGGATATTAGTTTTAAAAAAGCACAAGGCAGACATTGTAATATATACAGCTTTAAATAATTAATACCACTGTGTACAATAAATTGCTATTTGATAATACCAAGTTTAGCAAATCCAAATTATCTCAAGTTGCTGAGTTAGGAAAAAAAGCTTTTCTGCACACCATTTATCATACTTGCCTACCTGGTCTAGGTATAAGCATTTTGCAATGTACTGTTCAGGTTGCAAATTCTCCTGATTTCACAGAATGCATTAGGGGAAATAATTGCTTCACAAATAATAATTGAAAAGATAGCACACAAGTAAACTTTAAATGTTGAGGACAGGGTTGCACTTTGTAGGGTTTTTTTATTCATTAAGCTTTAGTTGTTTTCTAAGAAAGAAGACTTTTCCCAGCTGCAGAGATTTTGGATGTTAACAACAAAGATTCTTAGATTCTTGGGGGAGGGAAAACCCTGGAAAAGAGAAGAAAGGAGAAATAATTTGCAAAATCAACTTTGTCGGGATCCCTGGGTGGCGCAGCGGTTTGGCGCCTGCCTTTGGCTCAGGGCGCGATCCTGGAGACCCGGGATCGAATCCCACGTCGGGCTCCTGGTGCATGGAGCCTGCTTCTCCCTCTGCCTGTGTCTCTGCCTCTCTCTCTCTCTCCCTCTCTGTGACTATCGTAAATAAATAATAAAATAAAAAAATAATAAAAAAAAAAACCAAAATCAACTTTGTCAAGAGACTTTGTATTCTAGTTGCTGAACTGCAATATAGGATAGAATAAGCCATATATAAACTCCATTTTCCAGGAAGTTGAAATAGGTAGTTTAAAAAACATACTACTTCAGGATCATATTAATACAAAGTGGACTTTTCTCTAGACATTGGCTAATTTTACATGTATTTGCTAACACAGTTGTAAGAGACTTACTTTAACTCATACATTAATATCAACAAAAGGTTGAAATTATTCATTTTGGGATTAAATAGGTAAAAGTAACTTAAAGATAATTTTTTAAGAATAAAGTTTTTAACGTAAAATTTCATGGTTAATGTACTGGGATTATTTAATGTCTTTTTACATTTTTAATTAAATCCAACCTATATCTTCTATAACTTGTACTTTGCCTACAAATAACAAAGGTGATAAATGCAGGGTAAGATATCAACAGACGAGCATTCTGAATACAAAATAAGCCACATAATTTATTGAGTTTTCTCCCTTCAAAAGAAATGTTATATGTAGAAAAGTCAAAGAACAGACAGATGAAACTATTTAAACAGAATAAAACCACTGACCTGGGCTACAAAAGTGTATATTCTAATGGGATAAGTAAAATAAACTCTGCTACAAATGTCTGATATTCCTTTTCATCAAAAGTTTTTCTACAACTTCTCCATTTAATCTAATTGTAAATGGAAAATTATAACTTATGCAGCAATATGTGAGCATTCATTACCAGTGATACGAGAAGAAAAGAAAAGGAAGACCATTTATTAGCATCAACAATAATAATAGCTAACATTTAAAGAATGTTCTGAAGTTTACAAGTCACTTTTTACATAGATTGTTTCTTTAATTATCTGATTGACCTTTAATGATTTTCTCCAAAAGAGCTTTTCCAACTAATCACCCATCCATTGTCGTCTCCGTGTAATATTATGAAAATAACATTAAAAAATTAAGAAAGCTTACTGGAGTTATTATTAAGCCAAAGAAGATATAAAATTAATTAAAATGTAAGAACTTTATAAAAATGAAGCCAAAAACCACTGAAATCTAATATATAAGAAAAGTATTATGTCTTTGGCATTCACTTAGGATATACTTTTCCATATATATAATTAAAGGAAGAAATCATCTTAAAAAATACATAATGTTAGTCCTAACTATATATAAAAAGAATTGTAGGCCAGTTAATACAATAAAAAGGGGTGCCTGGATGACTGTCAGTTAATCATCTGCCTTTAGCTCAAATCAAGATCCCAACGTCCCTGGATAGAGCCCCTCGTTCGGCTCCCTTCTCAATGGGGATTCTATTTCTCCCTCACTCTTTGCCTCTTTCCCATTCCTTCTCTCTCTCTCTCTCTCTCTCTCTCTCTTCTCATGCTCTCTCTCTCTTTCAAGCAAATAAACAAAATCTTTAAAAAAATACATGAAACAGAATTGAAGACAAATAATAGACTAAGAATAGCTGCAATACATACAACAACAAAGAATCAACAATTTGCAATATTAGCTTTTTCTTATTATGCTTTAAATTATACCTGATTTTCTCCTCAAAATCAGGTGCAGTGGCCTTAATGTATATGTAACCAACAAAAAACAAAACTAAACTAATGTTTCAGGGAAGAAATTTGTTGGACATGAATAGGAAATATAATGAAAATAATAGAAATGGCTGATATATAAAAACCAGTTCAGTCGCAGCAATTATTAATACATGAAAAAAAACACTTATGCTATATAGATTTTTACTACCATTATGGCAAAATACTTACTATAGTATTGTTTTAAAGATTTATTTATAATTTGAAAGAGAGATTGTGCAGGAGGAAGGTGCAGAGAGAGAGAGAATCTAAAGCTGACTCCTCACTGAGCATAGAGTCCATGATCCCACGACTCAGATCATGCCCTGAGCTGAAATCAATAGTCGGATGCTTAACCAACTAAGTCATCCAGGTGCCCCTATTATAGAATTAATTTTTTAACAGTGAAGTATGGGATAAATAAAAATGTTCTTACAAGGGCATTATTGGTTTAAAAAATAAGGAAATAAATCAGGATTTGAAATGTCTAGTAAGTTATGACATTGAAATGACAAAGTTAAGTAAACATAGCATTAAGTAAAATATTGTTAGTTGTACATTTTGCATATGTTTAAATGCATAAATACTAATTTTAATATGTAGTATCTCATACATACATAAATATATATCAAATATTGGAAAGAAGTAAATCGTAAATTTTTATTAAATGAAAGGGTTTTACTTGAAAAATTCAGATATGCGCATTATACAAATATTCATTTTTATAGTAAATTTTAGACAGTTTCTATAACTACAGAAGAAAATAAAATTTATTAATTTAATTTAGTTTAATGAACTTATTTATTTTACAGATGGAAGGGGGAGGGGTAGAGAGAGAGAACCTTAGGCAGGCTCCACACTCAGCATGGAACCCATTATGGGGCTGGATCTCACAACCCTGAGATCATGACCTGAGCCAAAATCAATAGTCGGATGCTTAACCAACTCAGCCACCCAGGCACTCCAAATTGATTAATTTTAATTGCAAAAGTATAAAAATACTTTTAATAAGAATTTGATTAAGATAACTCTTTGAAACATTTCATCCCTTAATTGGAGTTTAAATGAAGAAAATAAGATTGGAACAAAAATGCCACAAGGTTACCAACTATCCTTTCAAAGCATAGGGTAGAGCCTCAAATATAAGAGCAGTTCTTTCTCATGTTTTATGTTAATCTTCAAATTGGGAAGGCAGAGAAAATGCTAAGTAGAAAAATGCTAAGTAGAAAATGCTCTATAGAAAAACTGAAAAGGTAAATAGAAGAACAGATTAGAGAATTTACTGTATACATCTGCGGGTGCTTGAACTGGCATCTGACAGATGCCACATTTAAATCTGCTGCAAAGAACTGGGTGACTATCCAAAAGAAAAAAAAAATATATATATATATATGTTCTTCAGTTCACTGGAATAGCTATAGTGTATTTGTGGTTTAGAGCAAAGATTTTTAAATCCTCCATGTCATTATGTTACCTTCAAAAATATTCTTAGAAAACTATATTTGTTTCTCTTGTACCAAGTTCCAACAGCAAAATGCTGCCACAATTCAAATGGCATATTTTAAAAATAATTCCACAAATAAGCCCAACATGAGCCTCTTACAAAAAGTTTTTTCTTGGCTGCAGTGCTAGCCCACTGAGCTGAAATCTTTTTCAAACACAATTTATATTCACACTGATTGTTCAGAAACAGATTACTCAGTTTATGGGTTTTCCAGGTGTTTGACTTCTTTCTTTTTATATGTTTTTTTTTTTCTTTTTCTTTTCAGGTTGGTCAGTAAGGATAATGCTACTGCCCTTAAGATGCAGCTCAAACCAAGCATAAATTCTGAGTTTCAAATAGATCTTGTTCAAAGTGTTAACCAGTCACACATTAGATGTGAAGCCTTCAACAAATAATTTTGTGGAAGTTTATTTGTAAAAGTCAGTATCTAAGAGACAAAAATAGTTATTATTTATTGAGTACTTGCTATGTGCTGGTCACTCTAAGTATGCTACCTTAATTCATTAGTCTTTGCAACAAATGATAGTGTCCTCTTTTTAGAGATGAGGACAACAAAATACAAGAGAGGTCAATACATTGCCAAGGTCACAGGGTAGAAGGTGTTAGTCTCCAAGGTAAGAAGTCTGAATGAGAACATGATCTATCATTAATCCCTTTAATTAACATTTAAATGGCTGAATGAAAGGCACAAGCAACAAAAGCAAAAGTAGATAAATTTGACTTCATCAACATTAAGATTTGTGATTCAAAGAGCAGCATCAAGAGAGTGAAAAGATAACACACAGAAGGAGAGAAAAGATTTGCAATTCATGTACCTGGTAGAGATTCACACCCAAAATATGAAAAGGACTCCTAAATCTCAACAACAAGAAAGAAACCATTCAACTTAAAAATCAGGGAAGGATTTGAATAGACACCAAAAAAGATAAACAACGTCCAATAACAACAACAACAACAAATGTACAACATCACCAGTCATTAGGGAAATTAAAATCAAAACCACAAGGAGATGCCACTTCACAGCCATTTTTTTTTTAATTTTATTTATTCATGAGAGACAGAGAGAGAGATTGAGGGAGAGAGAGAGAGAGAGAGAGAGAGAGGCAGAGACCACAGGCAGAGGGAGAAGCAGGCTCCATGCCGGGAGCAGGATGCGGGACTGGATCCTGGGCCTCCAGGATCAGGGCCTGGGCCGAAGGTGGACGCTCAGTTGCTTAGCCACCCAGGCGTCCCCACAGCCATTATTAGAGCTAATATATTAAAACAAAACAAAACCAAAAAAGCAAATGGAAAATCATAAGTGTTGGCAAAGATGTGTTCAAATAAGAAAACTTGGGCATTGTTGGTAAGTGCAAAATGATGCAGCTGCCATGGAAAACAGTTTGGCAGTTCCTTAAGAAGTTAAAAGTAGAATTACTGTATGATACAGCAATTCTTTATTTCCATATATACACAAAAGAATTGAAAGGAGACACTCAAACAGATACAGATAATGCTTCACAGAAGCATTATTTACAATAGCAAAATGTGGAAAGAGCCCAAAAATCTATAAACAGATGAATGGATAATCAATATATAGTATATAAATACAACAGAATATTATTTACTTTTAGCCATAAATATTATTACTTTTTAGCCGTAGAAAGTAATTTCTGATATTATTACAACATGAATGACTCTTGAAAACATTATGCTAACTAAAGTAATAGAGTTGAGATTATCAGCGGATGGTTCAGGGGGATGAGAATTATTGTTTAACGATTACAAAACATCTATTTGATGATTAAGAAGTTCTGGAAATGGACATTGGTCACATTTGCACAGTAACATTGGGAATGTACTTAATGGTAATGGATTAAAAATACAAATGATAAAATTTTGTTATGTATATTTCACAATAAAGACTAGACTCCCTTAAAGCCACCCTAAGAATTATAATTTTCCAACTAGTTCTAAAAACATCACTTCTCCCTGTCTCATCATTTGCCACCCTACTCCAGGCCATCATTAATTTGGATTAATGATTATTATCATTAATCCAAATTTTTTGCAATTGGCCCTAATTGATCTTTCTATTTCTATCTTTGGCCATTTAATTCTGTTCTCCACATAGTATCTCGAGCCAACCCTTTAAAATGCAAGATGCATCATGTTACTCTTCTGCTTAAAATCCTCTAGTGATTGTCTATTTAATGCAGAGTAACCCTCAAAGTCCTTTCAACAGTTTTTAAGGACTTATATGATCCGATTTCCTGTTAACTTTTGATCTCAAATCTTACCAGGGTTATATCTAAGTAAAATTGATAGAAATGGTCTGTCCTGGGGGAGAGGAAAGTTTTATTGCTGACAAAGTGCATCATCAGGTACATGGCGGCAATTAAAAGAAAAAGTACTTTTGGTTAGTTTTATTGTAATTTATACATTTTTCTACAGAAAGTATACCTCTTTCTCCTTTCAGCTGGGATTGGGCATCTGCCATGAACTCCTTGGTCTCTCATTGACTCTACTCTTCCTTTCTTCATTCCACCCTCCCCACTTTTATCTTCTAATGTGTTGGTTAAATTTACTAAGCAATGTATGACTCAGGGCCTATTTGCTATTCTATCAAGTTGAAACATCACGTATCTGTCTGAGTGGCCAGCTCCTTATCTATATCAGGCATTAGTCATAAATCACTCTCTCTACGTGACCTTCCCTGACTACTCTATTGCAAAGTGTAATTACACTGTCACCATCATACACCACATTCTTCACATTTCATTTTTCAGCATTTTTTACTACTATATAACATGTATTTTTCACTAATTTATTATGTTTATTGCTTATTTCTTTCACAGGAATAAAATCTTCCTGAGTTTGAGGATTTTTCATCTAGGGGTGTAATTTTGTGAATCCAGAGAGAGCACTATCTGGCTCAGAGTGAGCATTTAAAAAATTCTTGTTTAATGAATGAATGAATGTGTGAATGAATGAATGAAACAAATCATTGGTGCTTAACTATATACTCAATAGGTGCAAATGCCACTATCTGCCTAGCCAGAATACATATAAAAATGCTTATAGGGGCACCTGGGTGGCTTAGTGGTTGAGCATCTGCTTTTGGCTCAGGTCATGATCCTGAGGTCCTGGGATTGAGTCCTGCATCAGGCTCCCTGTAGGGAGCCTGCTTCTCCCTCTGCCTATGTGTCTGCTTTTCTCTGTGTCTTTATGAATAAATAAATAAGATCTTTTAAAAAAAGTTTATCATCACTAGTAATTGAAACAAATTTAAATATGCCTCTGTTTTATCAATTATCAAATTGAGAAACATACAGGTGACCCCTGAACAACATGGGGGCTAGAGGGGCTGGCTCCTGCACAGTTGGAAACCTACATACAATTTCTGACTCCCCCAAAACTGAACTACTAAAACACTACCATTGACCAGAAGTCTTACCAAAACACAAAGCTGATGAAAACATATTCTATATATATATATATATATATATATATATATATATTTTATACTGTATTCTTATGATAAAGTAAGCCAGAGAAAAGAAAATGTTATTAAGATACTCACAAGGGAGAGAAAATACATTAACAGTACTATACTGTAAAAAAATCCAGATATGAGTGGAACCACACAGGTCAAGGGTCAACTGTATATTATTGCAAAAGGGTTAGCAAAGGAAAATGAAACGGGTCTCTGTATTTGTGACAATGACAAATGATAAATTTTGAGAAAAAGTAAGAAACAGTTTTAAGATGGCTAAAGAATATGACTCAACACTTAATATTCATTTTTAAATTAAAAATGAATACTATAAATATTTATTTTTAATACGTTCATTTATACATATATATTTGTATGTGTGTGTGTGTCTGTGCTTCTGTGGACAATGAAGATATATCTTTTCCAAGAGACTCTTCAGAAGGAGTACTCTTTTCATCTTTTAGTACATTTCTGTGCACTAATTATGGAAGTCACCACTAGTTCCTGTGAAAAATAGATGCTGTAGTCAAGAGTAATTTGATTATCTACAAAGGACTCCATCGCTGACTAAATTAAACCTCTGAGGAACCAACTATTCAGTTCAGTTGCAAAGGGAATTTACAAAGATGATATCAGGAGAAGGAAGTTGGACACTTGGAATTCTTCAGCATATTATTTGCCTAGTGCAGTACCCTACCACCACCAAGACCTTTTTTTTAAAAATTTTATTTATTCATTAGAGGCAGAGAGAGAGAGAGAGAGAGAGAGAGAGAGGCAGAGACACCAGCAGAGGGAGAAGCAGGCTCCATGTAGGGAGCCTGACGTGGGACTTGATCCCAGGTCTCCAGGATCACACCCCAGGCTGAAAGCGGTGCTAAACTGTTGGGCCACCAGGGCTGCCCAACCAAGACCTGATTTAGACATGCCTTTGAATCAAATTGTGTGAGAGGTGCACACCATGTTGGCATGTTTCCCCACGTTATTAACATATGCAAAAATTTTACTTACTAGACAGTGGTTTCTAAGAACACTGCTTTTGTTTATCTGAGAAATGACTGAAATATTTTAAAGCAAGGATGAACTGAAATAATTTAATTACAGATTCAAATAAGATATGTAAATGATCTTTGGGACTAGAAAGTTTATGTAAAAATGAATATCATTGTTCTAAAAATAAGAACAAAAGTTCAAAGTGTCAACCAGATAAGAATTAAGGAAAACAGGTTATTAAACTTGTATTAATTCCAGTGAAAGATATCCTTTCAATTAAATACCCTCTGCTTAATAGATATTTGGCACAAGTCAAGATCTTGGATTTATGAAATCATCTGTATGAACTAAATCTAAGCCTGACTCAATAGAGCACCATATACAAGAAGAGGAATATTTTACAAATCAGCACAAAAGTACTCTGACTCATAACTATCAGTATATAGCAATGGTGATTACAAAATTATAAATGATGTCCATATACCATTATAAAAGCCAAGAAATGAGATCAGCCCCTCTCAGTCTTCAGATAATTTTTATATGCCTTTTTGTAGCTTTTTAAAAATTACCATACTGACAGGCCATTAGGTTTGATTTAATTTTGCAAAACTTCCACTTAGAAGCAAAGAGTACACTCAAGCTGAATGAATGAATTAATGGATGAGTGAATAAATTCATTAATAATAAAATAACACATGTCTTAGCCCTTTGGGCTGCTATAACAAGAAATACCATAGATCAGGTGTTTCATAAACAACATAATTTGTTTCTCACAGTTTTGGATTAAAGAAGTCCATGATCACAACACCAGTATGGTTGGAGGGGAGTCTTCTTTGGGGCTGCAGACTTCTCATTGTATCTTTAAATGGCAAGAAGGATGAGCCAGCTCTCAGGGGTCTCTTTGATAAGGACACTAATTTCAATTATTGGGTCACTGCCCTTACAACCTAAGGCCCCCACCTCCTAACACTATCATCTTTAGGGGTTGGGATTTTAATGTTACAAATTTGGGGGAAACACATTCATACTATAGCAACATTTTATTTTATTTATTTATTTTTCTTTTTCTTTTTTTAACAAAGCACTTTTCTGCTGTCTTATACATAAAATGTCACCAATAGGCCTATTTGAGAAGATGCATCCTCTTTCTCTATTGAAGAAATAGACATCTCAAAAAAAACTCTCAGGAAAAACAAAAACAAAAACAAAAAACAAAAAACCTCTCAGGTATTTAAAGGTCTTTTATAGTTTTCATCATTTAAAATTATTATATCTCATAATCTATCCCTGCCTCTATAATGACATTATTTATTCCACCAGTTATATAATATATGATCTTTTCAATTGTTTAAAATTATTTCTAGTCTTGGGGGTTCTGAGTGATTCAGTTAGTTTGGCATCTGCCTTCAGCTCAGTCATGATCTTGGGGTCCTAGGATCCAGCCCTATGTGGGGCTCCATGATCAGTGGGAAGTCTCCCCCGCTTCTCCCTCTCCTTTGCCCCTACCCCTGCTCATGCACACACACTCTCAAATAAAATCTTTAAAAAAAGATACTTCAAAGTTATTTCTAGTCTAAAATATCATGTCAGAAAATCTTGGTGCCGCTCTCTAGTTCCTACTTAACTATTTGAAAATGATAAACAAATGAAAAGAAATCACTCCAGAAGAGAAGTCTGAAAACCAGCATAAGGCCCTGAAATTTTCTGGGATGCCTGAGTGGCTCAGCAGTTGAGCGTCTACCATGGCTCAGGGCGTGATCCTGGAATCCTGGGATTGAGTCCTACATTGGGCTTCCTGCATGGAGTCTGCTTCTCCCTTTGCCTTGTGTCTGTCTGTCTCTGTCTATCTGTCTCTCATGAATAAATAAATAAAAATCTTTTTAAAAATGCCTGAAATTTTCAATAACTCCAAGACAATGGTATTGAAGTCAAAATTCTTCTCAGTGATGAATGCAGTTTTAAACACCTAAAGAGAACCAGTTTGTTAGGCTGAAAGAAAAAGGGGGTGCTGATTCATCTTTAAGCTTCTCCCTGATATCTGGTACAGGCACCCTGAGCCTGTATCAGAAAGATAACTGGGTAGTCAGCCATCAACCTCGCAGCTATCAATTCCTCTGGTGGCTAAAGTTTGTTCTTCTAGTCTAACAAGTACCACCCTTCCTACGTGGATTTACTGCCTGATGTTCTTAAGGAAACAACTGCATAGAAGTGAGTGAAAGGCCCAAAGGAACAAAGTGAATCCTAAATTGCTCATGCACAATCATGTGTATGTAGTTCTAACAAGCATACTATTTAGATAAGGTTGAAATTGGGAACTTAACTATAGCCTTGTAGGCATCTGAAAATTGTTCAAGTGTCAGTCACACTTTCTATAAAGAATATTTATTATTTTATTTTGATTATTTAAAAAAATTCTATACATTACTCAGTGTTTATCATAAGTATACTCTTCATCCCTTTCACTTATTTTATGCATCCACCAGTTTGTTCTCTTACTTAAGAGTCTGGTTTTTTTTTTTTTTGTTTTGTTTTTGTATTTTTCTTTCTTTTCTTTTCTTTTTTTTTTTTTCATTTTCTTTCTTTTCTTATGCACTTCTTACATTCCACGGTTGAGTGAAATCATATGAGTTTTGTCCTATTTTGCCTATTTCTCTTAGCATTTTATATAATACCCTCTAGTTTCATCAATGTTGTTGCAAATAGCAAAATCTCATCTTTTTATGGCTGATATTCCATTGCATGTGTTTACCACACCTTTATCCATTCGTTTATGAACACTTGGGTTGCTTCCATCTCCTGGCTGTTGTAAATGCCACAGTAAACACAGGGCTGCATGTATCTTTTTGAATTAGTGTTTTCATTTTCTTTGGGTAAATACCCAGTAGTTGAATTACTGGATCAAATATTAATTCTATTCTTAAGTTTTTGAGGAACCTCCATTGTTTTTCACTGTGGCTGCATCAGCTTGCACAGGTTCCTTTCTCTTCACACCCTCCTTGACACTTGCTATTTCTTCTGTTTTTGATTTTAGGCATTCTGACATGTGTAAGGTAATATCTCATTATTGTTTTGATTAGAATTTCTTGGATGATTAGTGATATTGAACATCTTTTTATGTGTCTGTTGGCCATCTGTATCTTTTCTTTAGAAAAGTGTCTATTCAGACCCTCTGCCCATTTTTAAGTCTGATTATTGGTGGGGGTTTTGGTGTTGAGTTGTATACATTCTTTATATATTTTAGATAGTAACCCCCTATCATATATACCCTTTATAAATATCTTCTCCAATTGAGGTTTTGTTTTGTTGATGGTTTCCTTCTCTGTACAAAAGCTTTTTATTTTGGTGTAGTCTCAATAGTTTAATTTTGCATTTGTTTTATTGTCAAAGGAGACATATCTAAAAAAATATTTCTATGGCTGATGTTGAGATTATTGCCTATGTTTTCTTCTATAAGTTTTATGGTTTCAGGTCTCACATTTAGGACTTTAATCCATTTTTAGTTTATTTTTGTGTATGGAGTAAGAAAGTGGTCCAATTTCATTCTTTTGCTTGTAAACCAGTTTTCCCAACACCATTGGTTAAAGAGAATTTTTCCCATTTCTTTTTAAATGGGGTGAAGTGCTGGGGGGGGGAGGGGGAGAGAGAGAGAGAGAGAAAGAGAGAATATCTTAAGCAGGTTCCATGTCCAGCGCAGAGCCCTATGTGGCTTCAATCTCATAACCCTGATATCATGACCTAAGCCAAAATCAAGAGTTTGACGCTTAACCCATTGTATCACCCAGGCACACACCCTCCATTGTATATTCTTGTCTCCTTTTACATACATTAATTGATCATAAAAGTGTGGACTTGTTTCTAGACTCTCTATTTTGTTCCATTGATATATGTGTCTATTTTTACAGCTAGTACCATACTGTTTTGATCACTACAGCAGAATATTCTTTACAAGTGTACATGGGATATTCTCAGAATAGATCATGTAGGCCACAAGACAAGTCTCAACAAATTCAAAAAGACAAATCATATCATGCATATTTTCCAACTATAATGGTATCAAACTAGAAATAAATCATAAGAAAAAATCTAGAAATAACATAAATACATGGAGGTTAAATAACATTCTGCTAAACAGTGAATGAGTCAACCAAAAAAGCAAAGAGGAAATTAAAAAAAAAAACACACGGAGGTGAATGAAAGTAAAACGCATGGTACAAAATCTTTGGGATATACCAAAGTTGTTCTAAGAGGAAAGTTTATAGCAATACAGGCTTACCTCAAGAAGCAAGAAAAAACTTAAATAACCTAAACTTACATATAACAGAGCTAGAAAAAGGACAACAAGCAAAACCCAAAACCAGAAAGAAGTAAGTAATAAAGTATTGAGCAGAAATATATGAAATATGAATAGAGATTTAAAAAATGGTGGAAAAGTTCAATGAAACTGGGATCAGGTTATTTGAAAAGATCAATGAATTGATAAACCTTTAGCCAGACTCATCCAAATAAAGGGAGGGAGAGGCAGCGACAGAGATCAAACAAATAAAATCAGAAATGAAAGAAAATAACTAACACCACAGAAATAGAGGATTATAAAAGAATATTATGAAAAATTATATGCCAACAAGTTGGACAACATAGAAGCAATGGATAAATTCCTAGAAACATAAAATATTTTAAAATTGAGTCAGGAAAGAACAGAAAATTTGACCAGACCAATTAATAGCAATGAAATTGAATCAGTGATTCAAAACCTATCAACAAACAAAAGTCTAGGACCAGATGGCTTCACAGGTGAATCCTACCAAGCATGTAAAAAGAGCTAGAAATTTTATATTTTTTAAGTTTTTATTAAATTCCAAGTTAGTCAACATACAGTGTAATATTAGTTTCAGGTGTACAACTTAGTGATTCAACACTTACATACAACACCTAGTGCTCCTCACAAGTGCCCTCCTTACTTCCCATCACATGCTTAGTCCATTTCCCCTACCTTCCCTCTGGTAACTATCAGTTTGTTTTCTATAAATCAGTCAGTTTCTTGGTTTGCCTCTCTCTTTTTTCCTCTATGATCTTTTGTTTTGTTTCTTAAATCATACATGTGAGTGAAATCATATGGCATGTGTCTTTCTTTGACTTATTTCACCTAGCATTAATACTCTTTAGCTCCATCCATGTTGTTGCAAATGGCAAGATTTCATTCTTTTCTTTGTGGCTGAGTGATATTTCAGTGTGTGTGTGTGTATGTGTGTGTGTGTGTGAGTGTGTGTACATACATTCATACCACTTCTTTATCCATTCATCAGTTGATGGACATTTGGGTTCTTTCCATAATTTGACTATTGTTGATAATGCTGCTATCAACATCAGATGACATATATCCCTTTGAATTAGTATTTTTGTATTCTTTGGGTGGATACCTAGTACTGCAAATGCTGGATCATAGGATAGTTGTATTTTTTAACTTTTTGAGGAACCTCCATATGGTTTTCCAGAGTAGCTGCACCAGTTTGCATTCCCACCTATAGTTTATGAGGGTTCCCCTTTCTCTACATTGTTGTCAACACCCGTTGTTTCTTCCACTGTCAATTTTAGTAATTCTTTGAAGTGATATCTTACTGTAGTTTTGATTAGATTTTATTTTTGTAAGTAATCTTTGCACCCAATGTGGAGCTCAAACTTACAACCATGAGATCAAGAGTCACATATCATACAATATTTTTCTTTTCCTGTCCAGCAAGTTTCACTAAGCATAATGTTTTCAAGGTCCACTCAGATTGTCACAAATTGCAGGATTTTCTTCTTTCTTCTGGATGGGTATAATTGACTTTTGAATAATACAGTTTTGAACTGTGCAGGTCCACTTGTGGATTTTTTTCAATAAATACAATACAGTACTGTAAACGTATTTCCTTTTTTTAAATGATTTTCTTAATATTTTTCCTCTTGCTTACTTTATTGTAAGACTATAGTATATAATATATGTAATATACAAAATGTGTGTTAATCAACTGTTATCTATGAGTCTTCTGGCAACAGATTTTTAGTGGTTGTTTTGGGGAGTCAATAGTTAATACACAGATTTTCAACCGCATGAGGGTTGGTGTCCCTAACCACTGCATTTATTAAGGGTCAAATGAACATATTGTATTATATATATTCATATATCACTTATATTTATCAGTTCATCTGCTGATGAACACTTAGGTTATTTCCATGACTGCAATAAATATGTAAATGCAGAGGGGAAAAAAAAGAAGAGTTAATACCTATTCTTCTCTAACTATTTCCAAAAACATAGAAGAAGAATGAAAGACTCCAAACTCAATCTATGAGGTCAAAATTTCATTGATACCAAAGCCAGATAAAGACATTACAAAAAAAGTGACCTACAGGCCAAGATCTCTGATGGACATTAATGCAAAAATCTTCAACAAAATACTAGTAAACTGAATCCAACAAGGTATTAAAAAATCATTCACTATAACCAAGTGTGAGATGCAAGAGTGGTTCAATATGTGCAAAACAATCAATGTGATATCCCACATCAATAAGAGAAAGGATAACTATCATATGATCATTTCAATAGATGGAGAAAAACATTTGAGAAAGTACAAAACCCATTCGTGATATAAACCTTCACAAAGGAGGTTTAGAGGGAACATACCTCAACATAATTAAGGCCATATGTAAAAAACTCATAGCTGACATCATATTCAATAGGGAAAAACTGAGAGCTTTTCCTCTTGAGTCAGGAACAAGAAAAAAATTTCCACTCACTACTTTTATTCAACACGGTACTGGAAGTCCTGGCCACAGAAATCAGACAACCAAAAAGAATAAAAGGCATCCAGATTGGTAAAGAAATAGTAAAACTTCTATTTGCAGATAACTTGATACTATATATAGAAAACCCTAAAGACTCCACTAAAAAACTACTAGAACTCATAAATGAATTCAGTAAAGTTGCAGGATACAAAATCATATTCAGAAATCAGTTGCATTTCTATACACTAATAACAAAATAGCAGAAAGAAACATTAATGGTGATTGGCACTTATGTAGTAGGAGTGAAAAGTGTGAGCATTTAAAGCTGGCAACAAACTTTAATGAATTGTAGGTCAAGCAGGGAAACCACAAAGCATGGCGGTGGCTGTACTAGAGTCAAGGAGAAACAGTCACAATTTTCTGCAAGATAAAAGAGAGATTTGGTTTCATCCTAAGAAAATGAAGAAGAACTGAAAGGGAGAGCAAAGAGAAACATGAAATAATCCAGTAAATTTCAGGTTACAGAAGTTTAAGTAGGTATTAAAGGTCCTCAGTGGCCAAAGGCTCTTTGTAAAACAGGATTGCTATTACAATTTGAAGGCATTTGCTTTGACGTGATATGACATTCAGTTTCCCATCTTTTCCCAAATCTTTGATAACATCTAGTAAACCACTCCATTTCTATTTCCTTTCATTTTGAAAGGGGTGTTTGGGGGGAGGTGGGCACAGGTGCATGTATGGTGGTGTAATGGTGTTTTGCTTTGCTTTGTTTTTCCTCAAAGGCAAGGGTCTGGCTCATTTCCAAGTCCAGGTTGACATTATGCAGGACAGGCATTGCATATACAAGGTGGCAAGAAAGCATATCAAGCAGGGAAGTAAATATTTGCAACATGAGAATAGAACATTTTTACCATCCTCTCACACACTTCAAATTACTTGAGGACAATTTCAGAGCATGAAAATTTCAGTTTTTAGCAATCATACCTAAATTTCAAGTGGGCAGAAGGATCTAGGAGCCAGATATCTTGTGAGTTGCAGTGAATGAATCGATAAATATTTACAGCAGTATAGAGACCAGTGAAATCACATAGACTATTCCTGCCTTTTACACATAAGAAAAAGTAAAGATATGATTAAATACAACAGTAAGAAGGTGGCAACACCAAAAATATAACCCAGGATTACTGCTTTATAGCATTTGACAAGACCAGAGTTCTTTGTAATACTGCATGATTCAAACCCCTCTAGTTTAATAAGGCTACACACTCTGAATTTTCCTTAGATAAGGGACATCCTTTGGATTTCCTATTTGAATGCATTTAAACGTATAAATGGATTTTTTTTTTCTTTTTAAATTTTTATTTATTTATGATAGTCACAGAGAGATAGAGAGAGGCAGAGACACAGGCAGAGGGAGAAGCAGGCTCCATGCACCGGGAGCCCGACGTGGGATTCGATCCCGGGTCTCCAGGATCGCACCCTGGGCCAAAGGCAGGCGCCAAACCGCTGCGCCACCCAGGGATCCCGTATAAATGGATTTAAATGTAAAAAACAAATTTTAAAAATCATGTTCAGAGTCCAGTGTTTTCCATTCCCATTTATCCTGGTTTATATGATACATGCTTAATTAGCATATCAACTTGGATAGAAATGTTCTTCTCTGGGTCTCTTAATATTAGTAGATATTTTTGACCTATATTATTAAATAAAATATATAAATCCAAAATAGCTTTTCTAATCTATTGCTTCCGAAGTTTTCACTTATGCTTCCTTAGGCAATAAAGTTATAAGTAGCTGAACAAGGGAACCACGGTATTAGTTCTATTATTGGAAATGCTAAAATACAGATAGGACTATGTTTGATTCTTCCAGAATTAATCATTTTTATATTTTTTGCTTCCATTCTTTTTCCAAGCATTAGAATCAGGAATGCTAAGAATAGTATTAGTTAGAGCATTTCTATGAGTGAAAGTGGACCGGGTTTCTATAAATAATGCATTTTAAATTAACTAGCAGTAACATCCTTGACTTGCAAAATGCTTCCGGTTATCAGTTCCAGATAGGAAATGTGTGTACAAAATATAATCACCATCATGCATCACTACTACAGACCTTTATTCTCTCCCAAATGATTACTACTCAGTTTACACTAGGAAGTTGTTCAGTTATGGAGTTTGCAGTGTGTTCCTATTTATATTTTCCATCTTCGTACATATTATAAGATATCAAGAATTCTCCCCTAGAGAAAAAATAATACAGTACCTATTTCTGAAATTATTGCACAATCTATTTGAGCATTTTTGATACACTGAAAAAGTAAAACAAGAGTAGATATAACTGTCTATATCTCACATCTAGAAATAATAAAGTCAGGGATTAATAGATGATAATTATTTTGGATATTTTTACTAGAAACTAAATTGTCTGAGACAAGAGACTAGATGACTTAACTATCTTTTAATTGCTTCCTTCCTTCTTTTTTAAAAAAATATTTTATTTATTCATGAGAGACACAGAGAGAAAGAGAGGCAGAGATACAGGCAGAGGGAGAAGCAGGCTCCCTGCAGGGACCCTAATGTGGGACTCAATCCCAGGACTCGATCCCAGGACTCAATCCCGGGACTCTGGGATCATGCCCTGGGCCGAAGGCAGGTGCTAAACCCCTGAGCCACCCAGGGATCCCCCAACTGCTTCCTTCCTAAAGTCTTAATAATTCTCTTTATACTTCCTATCTGTATTAAGATTATAGATTATTTGTAATTCTGATTAATCTAGTGGCCACATTTCTTCTCTAAAGTAATACTTTTAAAGCTAAATTCTTACAATACTTAAGTGTTTTAAAAGTGCTTTGGTGAGTAATATCTAACTTAATCATTATGATATATTCAGGTATGATATTTTGATTTATAACAAGAGCTACATATGTATTTTTAAAGATTTTATTATTTCTTTTAGAGAGAGTGAACGGGGGGGGGGGAGAGAATCTTAAGCAGATGTTGCACTGAACACAGTGCTAATGTGGGGCTCCATCCCATGACCCTGAAATCACCACCTGCGCCACCCAGAGGCCTCAATAAGCTATGTATTTGGTCTTTGCTTTTCTGGAACAGAGCTTTTAGAGCCCTTAAAATTTCCTAAGTGATTAGAGCTAAAGGTCTTTTGTTGTGCTAACGAGGTGACTTTTGGACCGCACCTAGGGATGGGAGCTGGTTGCCAGCAGAACCAATCAGGTGATGGGAGAGTTGGAACTTTCAGTTATTCCCCTGGCCTCCCAGAAGGGGAGATGGGCTGAAGGTTGAATCAGTTTCCAAAGGTCAAGGATTTAATCAAACATGCCTATGTAATGAAGCCTCCATAAAATCCCCAAAGGACTAGGTTTGGAGAGCTTCTAGGATGGTGTACGCATGGAAATTTGGGGAGAATGGTGTGCCCAGAGAGGTCTTGGAAACTGCATCCTTTCCATGCCCTGCCGTCAGCATCTCTTCCATCTGGCTGTTTCTGAGTTTTATCTTTCTACAATGAACTGGTTGTCTAGTAAGTAAAATGTTTCTCTGACTTTTGTGAGCCACTCTAGTACATTAATTGAACCACAGATATGGTTGTGGTAACTTCTGATCTATAGCTATTCAGTCAGAAGCACAGGTGACAATTTGGACTTACGACTGGCCATCTGAAGTCTAAGGAAGGCATTGTAGGAACCCCTATTCTTATAGGCAGTTGGTCAGAACATAGGCTTGTAACTGGTTCCAAATGGGTCAGGAGTAATCTTGTAGGATGGTACCCATAATCTGTGGAATCTGATGCTATCTCTGGGAATATAGCGTTAGAATTGAGTCGAATGGTAGGACACGAACTGGTATTATTGAGAATTGCTTATTGGTGGAACTGTCCCCCAAACACTAGTTGGAATTGGTTCTAGAAACCCAGAAAGGTCAGGACATCATTTCATAAAAAAGAAAATGGTTTTCTCAGTTTGTCAATGACATTTTCGTGGCCATAGATGCTTCTGTTCTTGCTTCTCCATAGAAAGAGATTTTGGTGACTTCGAATCATGAAATCCCAGTTTGTCAGTCTCCTCAGGCCACTAAAAGAAATAGGTGAAAGAGACATTTAGGGTAAAGGGCCAATTTATTTCTTTAGGGCTTTGGGGAACTTTATGAGTTCCCAGACACAACGATAGATTTTAAGATTCATCTTAACAAAAGCAGGCTAAACAGTGCATCTCCACTGAGAACCATGAGAGTTTAAGGGCAAGTATTCTGAAGGCTGATGGTCTATGTTTAAATTTCACCTCAGGCACTTGGCTCTATGCCCTTGAGTCTGTTACTAATATCTAAAGTTCAGTTTGCTATATATTTAATTCAAGGATTTGATGTCAAAGCTTGAGGAAATAAGGCATGAGAAGTGCCTACCACTGTGCAAGACACAGAATAAGCTTTCCACAATAATTATTACCATTTTCATTTTCATGAGCTTATAAGCTCTTAGTATTTGGACAGCAGAATAGAAGTACAAAAAGACACACTTAGGGGCACCTGGGTGGCTCAGTCAGTTAAGCATCGGATTCTTGATTTCAGCTCAGGTCATGATCTCAGGGTCCTGTGATCGAGCATAGCGTTGGGCACCACTCTTATCAGGGAATCTGCTTGAGATTGTCACCCTCTTCCTCTGCCCTTACCCCCCACTTGCATGCATTCTGTAATAAATAAATAAACTAAAAATGCCCAAAAATCAAAAAACCCCACAACCACGTACTTAGAAAAAAACAAGGACAAAGTCTTCTTAAAGCCTGAATGCAGATGAAATAACATACCATTCTTGTCTACTCATTTTTAGGACAGATCTACTTTTAAGCAATAAACAGCCCCAAACAGTCCCAGTACATCATATGGTATAGAGCTATCTGACTTCACATGGAAGAGTCAATTTCTTCAAATATGGTTCCTGGACCTGTCTCAAAATTATATAGAATTCTTGTTATAAATATTAAGTAGCAAGTATAATATATATCAAGCCCACAAGTGATATAAATTTGGATAAGGAACACTTCAGGTTCTCTATTTGAATGAATAAGAATGTATAAATACATATATATTTGTGGGGTTTTTTTGTTTGTTTTTAAAGATTTTATTTATTCATTCATGAGAGACAGAGACAGAGAGAGAGAGAGAGAGAGAGAGAGAGGCAGAGACACAGGCAGAGGGAGAAGCAGGCTCCATGCAGGAAGCCTGAGGTGGGACTCGATACAGGGACTCCAGGATCACACCCTGGGCTGAAGGCGGAGCTAAACTGCTGAGCACCCAGGGATCCCTGCATATATATATATATATTTGAAACTTATTTATACCTTAAGTCTCAATTCCAAACTTGGACAAACTGACAATTTTTATTCTCTTTCTCACACACACATTCTTAAGTAAACAATCATTTCAACTCCAATTAATTTCAGTTATATCTTATTCAAAGCATAAATGTAAATTAACTATCCCTTTCCACCCCAATTCTGTCCAGATTGATTCCATATTTCAATAAAAAATGCCATTGGGAAAGGACTGTCTAGACCTAGTTTGTGTTCTTCCACCAGGCTGTCATCAGATAAAACGTATCTCATCATTTTTGGCCGTGACATGCCCATATTTAATGACCTTTAGTGACTCCGAATTTTCTATATGATGACACCAAAGTTCCTTAGACACACAAGGCATAGCATTGCCCTGCTTTCTGCTGCCTCCTCACTTCATATATCTCCCTGCTTTAGTTTCTGGGCTATAGAAATACTGAACTATTCCAAGATGAAAACATATACTTTCATTGAATTTGTGTCTTTGCTGATTTTTCTCTTTCTACTTGGAATATTTTTCTCTTGTGTCTTTAATTGGCTCATTTCTATTCATTTTTAAGATTCAGAACAGAAGTCAGACTTCTTAAGGAATTTTCTCTGCACCCAACTGAATATACACACACAAAGGCATATCCTTATTGAGATGGTGTCCCTCTCCTGGGTCTCCAATAATACTCTATCAAATCTTCACCATGGTTTTTAAAATATCTATTATCTTCTCCTGCTTGCTGGGCCAGCTTCACAGGCATATTATTAGAGCAATTGCACAGGGCTCAACTCTCAGAAGGGCTCCACATTTGGGTTTTAATGATCTGCAGTCACTGTCTTGAAGTTTTTAATAATATTATCTCGAATTTGTGTTTTGTAAGTTAAGCCTGATAGGACAATGGAGGGTATGCTTGTGTGTGTGTATGTGTGTGTATGTGTGTATGTGAGTGCTGGAGAGAAGGTTTAGAGCCTTAGCTCCTAGGTATCTGGCTTCCTATTTCTTCCCACTCCCCCTGAATGCATTCGCAACTGCCCACTCCTCTACCACCTGGTCCTCGCCCGCCCCAGTGCCCCACCCCTCCCACACAAAGACATACCAAATTTCTGTGGTCATGGTCAGGTGTAGGTTCTAGGGCATCTCAGTGAGGGACATAGTGGTTGCTTCCACCACAGGGCTAGTACATCACTATATATTCAAAAGGTAGCCACTCATCCCTGGATCCAGGAATGAAAGGCTTCATGATTAGAGATTGTAACCTGAGTGTAGAGGATCTGTGAAGGGTTAAGTAAGTAAGCCAGTAGAAACAGAGCAAAATTATTCCCAAGGCCACATTAAATAGCAAATTAAAAAAAAAAAACAGATTAAGAAATATACTGTGAAAAATGAAAACCTTTTAAATGTTATTACTTTTAAGGACGCCTCTTTCCTGCTTTTTGAAAAAGGGTCCCAGCATTTTTGTTTTGCTGTGAGCCCTGTAGGTTATAAATCCACTCCTGCCTGTCTGAGTCTATGAAGTTCTTAAGTTTGGGACTGTCCTATTTTACCTCTGTAATTGCAGCACATGGCAATGTACCTATTACATAACGAGAACCCATTATATATTTGTTAAATGAATGAGTAAATTAGTAATTATTGCATAATACAATTTACCACCTTCCATAAGAAGGTATGCTTGAATAGTAAGCTCTGTGATGAAGAGATATTTACAAAAAAATTTTGACTTGTTCATCACAACACATAATAAATAGCATATAAAAGCTGTAAAAAACTGAAATAACATTTTCTGCATACTAATAAAATTGACTTCATGCCTTGCCTCTTTTCAAAATATTTTTTTCCAAAACAATTTTGTTATCTGCCATATTTTAGAAAAAAAAAGCTATAAATGTCTTCTCTTTGATTTGGTACTGTGATTAAAGAAGTGATTTTCATTTGTTTTTTATCAGTAAAGGGTTTTGAAATTACACCAAGCAACAGTACACCAAGTACTTGGAAGAAAAATGCATTCAGAAAAGAAATACATACTTATAAACCTTCACATGGATAGTAGTGATTAAATGAATCAGGAGATGAACTACTCTGCACTTCTAGTTCCTAAACCATTTGGCAATCTACTGTGCTTATGATGTCTACTTTAACATTATTTACATTGACTTCATTCTTATAGAAAGGGGAAGATAAAGCTTGGGGGTAGAGTGATTTTGTAAATAAAATATGTGCTATTAAATCTAGATAAATCTAGGTGAATGTTAATTTGTATTGATTCAGTTTTCCAGTATTAGTTCCTGGCAGTACAATATAGAAAGATATTACAGTCTGGAATTATATGGAAAAACTCAAGAGTATTACAGAAGTAGATATTTGGATAAAATGATTTAAATGTAAAGAGACCTGTGTTAGAGAAGGTAATCTTTATTCAGGAAGTCAACCATTTTTTAAAGGTATTTTATTTATTTGAGGGAGAGAGAACGTGAGTGCAAAAGCAGGAGGTGGGGCAGAGGGAGAGAGACAAGCTGACTCCCTGTTGAGCAAAGGGCTGGACATAGGACCAGTCAGACGCTTAAATGACTGAGCCACCCAGGGGCTCCAAGTCAATCATTTTTAAAAAACATTTGTATAGGGGATCCCTGGGTGGCGCAGCGGTTTGGCGCCTGCCTTTGGCCCAGGGCGCGATCCTGGAGACCCGGGATCGAATCCCACATCGGGCTCCCGGTGCATGGAGCCTGCTTCTTCCTCCGCCTGTGTCTCTGCCTCTCTCTCTCTCTCTGTGACTATCATAAGTAAATAAAAAAAAAAAAAAAAATTTAAAAAAAAAAAAAAAAAAAAAAAAAAAAACATTTGTATATACCAGGAAGTGAATGAGGTACTTGAGATAGGTCTGTTACAAAGCAATACAGATTCTGCCCTTACAGAACTTATGGCCCACTAAATAAGAAAGATATTAAGCAATTAATTAAGAAATATTTTTAGTGAAGAGCTAAATGTGTAATATGGATCTATCCTGATATAAAGAGTGAGTGGTACCAAAAAAGGCACCTGAGGAGATTATTTTTAACTTGGGACCTGAAGAATAAGGATGATGTAGGTAGACTGAAAGAGAAGATGGAGCAGCCATTTCCAACTTTGCAATTTTTGCCAACAGATAACAAATTTTATTCTTACAATTATTTACATATTTAAAAATAAACTATTCAAAATTAAAAAGCAGAATTACTAATTTGGAACGTATGATAGCTTGAAGAAATATCCAACTGCGTTTGTACTCAACTATGAAGAGAGATTTTGCTTAGCGCAGAAAAAACACTTGTAATGAGACTTTAAGAATGGTTTAGTAATTGGAACACTTAAATACTAAAACCTAGTGACATCTCAGTATTTAAGACTGGCTTTCTTAAAATTTATACCAAATTAGTGAGATATTGCATTATATTTAAAAGAGTGCTTTGCACTATCTGCAAGTAGCTTAGTCAAGAATCCTTCCAAACTACGTATCAGCTGTCCTTTGTTGGACAAATAATTTAATCTCTCAGACATCTGTCCCTTCATCTCTGTACTATAAGAAGAAATATTACCCCAAGACACATGTAAGAACTAAATAATTAAATATAAACACAATGTCAAAGATTCTGTTCTAAACCACATAATCAATAAATTTTACTTTTTTGTCAAATTTATTCTTAATTCTTCCACCAAACATATGCGGAATACCTACTATTTGAATAGCATAAAGATTTTAGTGCCAAACTTATTTTTAAGTAGCAAATGAACCTCTTAGTAGTTGTGTTATCATGCATAACTACCTAAATTCATTTGTCTCAATATATGAAATACAAATAATAACTATCTTTCAGAAATATTTAAAAGCAAATGGCATTATATATCTAAATATGTCCATTAAGTGAAGAACAGTAGGCACTGAGCAAATGTTTGTGTTCTCTTCTCACCATTATTATTTATTGGACACTGTGACAGGTGCAATGTGGAAAAAATAACAAATTGCTTATAATCTTCTCCTCATGGAATTGATGTTCTTAAATGGGGAAATGACACACATGGATAGTCTGAATATATCCTAATATATGCACTCTCTACCATGGAAAACATAAGAAAGATGAAAACAAGATATTATAGGAATTCAAAAGATGGAACAACTAAAACTAATAAATAAAAATAGTACTATGTTCCAGAAATATAGGTATTTTTATATATAATTATTTAAATATTTCTATTTTACTTGTATTAATATTTATCCTATATTATCTTTCAAACAAAATGAGTTTTACTTATGAGACTAGCTTGATTCAAAGTAGAGCTGTTAATTTAATATGATTAATGATATTTTGCTGCAAATAAATTGGTGAATTGTAGAAATGTTATGTACATATTTTACATTTCACTTGTCAACTTATTTTTTATGTTATTGTCAAATAAAAGGGAATTTCATTTCAGTTTTACCAAAAAACATTAATTTTTTCATTATTAAAAATGAACCCTAAGGGCACCTGGGTGGTACAGTCAGTTAAGTATCAGCCTTTGGCTCAGGTCATGATCTTGGGGTTCTGGGATTGAGCCCTATATTGGGTTCCCCACTCAGCAATGAGTCTGCTTTTCTCCTTCTCCCTGTGCCCCTCACCCCACTTGTGCTTGCCCTCTCTCTCAAATAAAAAATAAATAAACTCCAATATGTACTTCCAGCTGTGATTTAATAAAATAAGGAAGGTCAATGCAGACAATAAGAACTGAAATATGGTGGAGAAATTACAAAATCACAATTCTAAAAAAAAGATTTATTTATTTTTGACAGAGAAAGAGAGAAAGAGGGAGGGAGTGCCCACAAGAAGAGGAAGGGGCAGGGGGAAAGGCAGAAGAAAGAAGAATCCCATGCAGATTCCATGCTGAATGCAGGCCCCATGCAGGGCTTGATCCCAGGACCCTGATATTGTGACCTGAGCCTAAACCAAGAGTCAGATCCTTAACTGACTGTACCACCCATGTGCCCCATATTTTTAAAGGACTAAGAAAACTGTGTAAGCAACAAGGGGATCCACAGTAGAAAGCAGGCTTTAGAAAAGAACTCATGATTTCTAATCCCCCTTTTCCTTGGGAAGAATTTACAGACTGTTAAAGCAAGCTACGGATTTGGGTTAGCTCTCCTAGAGAACAGAGAAACCAGGAAAATTTTTGGTGGCAGGAAGTTATAAAGTAAGAAGTGTACCACTTCAAGGGTGTATAAAGCATAGCCAGATTTCTCCATAGTTTGTTTGTTTGTTTGTTTGTTTGTTTGTTTTAATGAATCCTGGGGCTGAATGAATGAGAACACACAGAACTAAAAAGAAACCCTCAAAAAATAAAAATAAAAAGAAACCCTCTGGAGAAATAGTAAAATATCCTCAGCCTTGTGTTGTAACTATATTTAATCATTTGAATTACCTGCATTAAAAAATTATATAAAATTTAAACAAAACCAAAAGCATTATAGCATAATATTCAAAATGTCCAGAATACAAAACTACTTAGCATATGAAACACCACCTACACTTCTGGTTACAAAGGTAAAGATAATCAAGAGATACCAACACAGATCTGACAAACACTTTAAAACAGCTATATGAAAATGCTCAAGTGAGCAACCAGGAACCCTCACGCAACAAATGTTAGAATGTTTCAGCAGAGAAATAGAAGATATAAAGAAGAACCAAGTAGAGATTTAGAACTTAAAAATGCAATAAGTTCTAAAAATCAATGGATGAACCTAATAGCAGAATTGACATGTTGGAAGAAAGAATCAATTGAAAAAATAGATCAATAGAAATTATACTATCTGAACACCTTAGAGAGGGGAAAAACTTAGGAAAAAAGAAAACAAAAAAGAGAGCCTAATTCACCTGTGAAACCATGACAGAAGTTCCTGTAATTGGAATATCAGAAATAGGAAAGAGAGAGTGCTGTTCTTTAAAGTTATTTCAAGAACTAATGGCCCCGAACGTCTTCAGGTTGGAGAAAGATACAAACTTTGAAATTGAAGGGATTGACTGGACCTCAAGCTGAATAAATATAAAGAATTATAGGTCTAAATATATTATTATCAAAGATAATAATAATATATTATTATCAATTTTCTCAAAAGCAAAGACAAAGATAAAATCTTTAAGGATTCCAGAAGAAAAAATAGCTCATACCCTATAGGAGAACAATGATTTGAATGATCACATATTTTTCATCAGAAATTGTGGAATGCAGAATAATATGGCACAATATTTTAATGAACTGAAAGGAAAAAAAACCTGTAACTTATAATTCTGTATTCAGTAATAATATCTTTTAGGAATGAAAGTGAAATAATGACATTCTCAGATGAAGGACAACAGAGTACTTTCCGAAATATCTTCTAAAGAAGGTTCTTTAGACTAAAGGACAATGACATTAGGAAAGAAGGAAGAACAACAGAAATGGCAAACATTTTGGTAATTAAAATAGACTGTTCTTTCCTTTTATCAGTTTTAAAATTTTTTTATGGTTGAAGGCAAAAATTACAACTTCTGCTGGTCTTTCTAAGGTGAATAGATATAAGACAATTACAGAATGAATGGCCTCATATGGCAGCAACATTGCTACATTATAATAAAAGTGGTAAAGACTGATGCTCTAAAGGCTAAGTATGTCTTTTGTAATGCTTAGAGCAACTGCAAGAAAAAAATTAAATATAGTCAAAATCATGATAAATTAAAATGGAATTCTAAAAAAAGTTTAAATAACAATTTTCTTCCAAAATGAGAGAATGTGGTAGAACTAAATCCATACATACCATTAATTACATTAAATGTAAATAGTATATACATACCAATTAGGAGGCAGGGATTACCATAAAGGAAAAAAATGTCCCATTTACATGATGTTAAAAAAATTCACATCAAATATAATAATGCAAATACATTATAAGAACTGTCCAAGGACACAAAATAGCTAAAATTTGAACAAACTTAGCATGATGAATGCTATGTTAAATATTTATAACTGTGTAAGAAACCAGAGTTTATATATGAACATTTTAAAGACAACTAATTCCAAATGATGGGATTGGAGATCATTTTTATGTTGCTGGGACTTATTTGCAATTTTTACATTTTCTGAAATGAGCATTACTAAATTATTTCTGAAATAGGCTCTAATAAATGCAGTGGGAGATGAGAAGTACACACTATTTGTGGTTGAAGTAAACAGATTTTAGAGACCAACTAAAGAATTTGGGTGGGGAATATGAGGATAGATAAAATTTCTGATTTTTTTTTAGGTTTATTTATTTATTTGAGAGGAGGGAGACAACACACACATGGGGAGAGGGGCAGAAGGAGCAAGAGAATCTCAAGCAGACACCTGATGAACATGGAGCCCAACAAAGGGCTTGATCTCATGACCTTGAGATCATGATATGAGCTGAAATCAAGAGTTGGATGCCCAACAAACAGGTCACCCAGGCATCCTAATAAAAATCTGTGTTTTAGAATATGGTTAATATTCTACATGTAAATTGAGAATTCATTAGGAAGAAAAGTCATATTAGAGACAGAAAGCCCAATTTAGAAAATTGTGATGGATACTTCTGAGAAGTTTGTGAGGTGAAGCTGGAATTTTAGGTATGAATTTCAAAAATGTTAGAGCTAGAATAAAGAATGGGGAATATCTGTGGATAAATGGAGTGTAGCTTTAAAGGGTGTAGATTAAAAATCGGTTTATGGAAAGCTTATTTATTTAAATGGCTGAGTATACATCATGTAGTTTAGCATTCTGAAGGGGTGGCAAATAGAGATTTATTACTAGCATTAAGTGGGGAGGGCTGATGTTATATCGTAAGGGCAGTGGTGTTAATATGCATATTTGTAAGAACAAGTAGGTCCTTCTCTATATTTTACCACTTAAATACACCTCTGATTGCTACAGTAATTTAACCTTTACCTAATTTCACTAAATTACTTGTAAACACCAGCTAGTAAAAGTTAATTGAAGAAAATGTAATTGGATATTTGAGTATGGCCCTACTACACAATTAGGCAATTCTTTGTGACTGATGGTTTTAATGAGACATCAGTTCAAAGTAAACGCTTGGAAAATATATATTATAGACTTTCATTGGGCTTCGAGTGAAGCAAATTCTAATGGGCAAATAGCTTTATGTTTTTTAGTCAAGAAATATTGAGTAACTACAAAGGAAAATAGGCATCATTTATTGGTGGCCTCATTTAAAAATATTCATTCACTTGTCATTGATAGTTCAAAACAAATTGCAGAATTAAGAAAGTTAATTATGGAAGGGTGAAACACTTGCTTAGATCAGGAACTACTGTTTTCATGGTATCAAATCCCAAACACAGGGAACCAGCCACTCTAATTCATACCTATTAGCTCTAAACTGGTTGGCATTCACAGCAGGACCTTGAAAAGATACCCTTTGACACCAAGCTCTCTGGATCCAATTCCTTAAATGTAAGACTTTAAATATAGCATCTGCCTTGATGATGTTTCTCTGTCTGGGCTATATATTCCTTCCATTGCTGGCCTTTAATCTTATCTTACTCCTTCACTTGCCTTATCCTGTTCTACTCAAAAATCACTAAATTAAGCAACTCTTTGCAACTGATACTATTTAAAATTTAAATTCAATTAATTAGCATATAGTATATTAATAGTTTCAGATGTAGAGTTTAGTGATTCATCCGTTTCATATAACACCCAGTGCTCATTACATCAAAAGTCCTCCTTAATGTCCATCACCCAGTTACCCCATCCTTCCCTTCCCCTCCAGCAACCCTCAGTTTATAACTGATACTTTTAATGATATATCAGTTCCTTTAAGAACTGATGCTGAGCTTTATTTTTGGTCATATGTGAAAGACTGTTTTATTAATTCTCATTGAGGGAGAATTAAAATCACACTGTATTATTTGCTTTTTGATGTGTTAATATTTTTGCTAAACAAATGTGGCTTTCATTACTTACTACAAATGGATTATGATGAGATTCATTATAAAGTCCAATATTTGTTTTTATTTTTTGATTTAAATATTTCTGTATTTATTAAAATTACCAGCATTAAACATTTGTGAATTCATAGTAAACATATTAATATTAAAAAAAGGTTTGTTCAATTTGAAGTTCAACTAGTTTGCAACCACAAGTCTACACGCATTATACTTGCCTCGAATTCTTACGGAAGACCGAGAGAAAAAAAAAAAAAAAGGCTGTGACCTTATTAACATACCAGGAAAAAAAATGATGGAATAAAAATCCCACTTCATACATGTAGAAAAAATTCTCAGTAGAAATTTAAACAAAATATCTTCTGGGACCCTGAGCTGCAAAGCTTTATAAACAAAAGCTAGGCTCAGACTTCTCTTCTGTAGTTCTAAATAACTGGACAAAGTGGAAATTTGCAGTGTCTTATGAAGGAAAAATATCTTATATCTAGAATTTTATATCAGCTAATTGTCTTTTTTCTACAAGAGTACAGATTCATAGTCTTGGATATAAACCAGCTTATTTATCCCTCTTAAATAGTTGTCATACGGCAGTGACTATTAATTGAAAAAGAAAAATTATCCTGGAAGAGTCTTAATATAAAATATCTGGTATTCTTTTAAAGCATCATCAAATGCTGCTAAGTGGAAACAGTATATCATGAACAACACAAGTCTAGGAACTAAATTTCAACTCTGTAATTTTGAACAAATTACTTAACCCCATTTAATTTCATGATTTATGCAATTATACATCAGTGCCACAGTCTTCTAAGTCTTATTTCAATGTGAAAGAGACTTTTAAAATGCTATAAAGATAATAACTACAGTATTTATGTATTAGTAAGGCTGCAAAGAGTGTTCTAATAATTTATATAATTAATTAGTCCCGGCAACAGTGCTGCAAGATAGGTATTATTATTGCTATTACTATTACTATTTTATTATTAACTATTTTGCAAGTAATGAAACTTTAGTATAGAAAGATTAGGTGGGTTCTTTTTGTTTTGTTTTTGTTTTGGTTTTTTGTTTTGTTTTGTTTTATTTTAGAAAGAATAAGTTTTTTGGCCAAAGTCACAGGGCAGGAAATTGGCAGAGCCAGTAGTCAGTTCTGGGCATTTTGGACCAGGATTCCTTGAACCTTCAGCTATTAAGGAATTAATAACCCTAATAAAGGAATTTCCAAATTACAAAGAAGAAAAAAAAAAGGAGTTTTTAAAAGCAATTTTTGCAAGTTTTTTACATACATTTTACACATTTTTTTCTTCTTTATGGCTATAGTTAACACACTACAAACTCTATCAATGAAGCTACTACTATCAAGTTAAACTAATAAAACAATTGTATCTCACATTTATGAGAAAAAAATTTTTCTCTAATTTTGACAGCATTCAGAATCTCATGCTTCAAATTCTTCCTCTCTCTCTAGTATATGTGGGCTTCCCTTCTTTTCCATTTTCTCTATGTGGTAGACAGAAGTCTAAATTGAACACTCAACTCCCATCTCTTGCTGTATAAACTCTGCATAATGTCATTTCCTTGAGTTTAGGAGGAAACTGAATATTTTGGGATATTGCTTCTATAATTGGGTAATCTCATGTAGCAAAGTTGTATGGGTTTTGCAGATTCAGTTAAAGTCCCTAATATATTGACATTGGGTAAGACAAAAGGGGCATTACCTAGGTGGGCCTGACCTAATCAGGTGAGCCGGTGGTAATTATTTTACCTATTTTTTTTCTACTGCAAAATTGAGAACTTTTCTATTTTGTATGGATGGTATTGCCAACTATTCTCAATCTGGGTAAGGTTAATATTCAACATACTCAGTTTTATTATATAGTGTTTTTTTAAGATTTTATTTATTCATTCATGAGAGATACAGAGGGAGAGGCAAGACACAGGCAGAGGGAGAAGCAAGCTCCTCACAGGGAGTCTGATGTGGAATTTGATCCCAAGACTCCAGGATCATGCCCTGAACCAAAGGCCCAATTGCTGAGCCACCCAGGCGTCCCTATTATATAGTGTTTTAGTGTGATCTTGACCAAGCATAAATAATGCATTTAAAAAGAGGTATATGTGAAAAATTACCATGTAACACATAATTCAATACATGAAAAATTATATATGGGTATGTGTATGCATATACATGAATAAAAGAGATGTCTGAATGAATGGTCACCAAACTGTGGCTGATGGTTATCCATAAAATGAGATTTTAGGCAGGGCACCTGGATGACTCAGTGGTTGTATCCGCTTTTGGCTCAGGTTGTGATCCCAGGGTCCTGGGATTGAGTCCTGCATCAGGCTCCCCATGGGAAACCTGCTTCTCCCTCTGCCTATGTCTCAGCCTCTCTCTCTCTCTGTGTCTCTCATGAATGAATAAATAAAATCTTTTAAAAAAATGATATTTTAGGTGATTTTTATTTTCTTCCTAACAGTTGCATCTATGTACACTTCAAATTATTCATAGTAAACCACTTATTATTTTATAATCAAGGCAGTTCCCTTGTGAAAAAATAGAGGAAAATTTTGAGAAAACATATAGTAAAAATATTAACAGTGATTATCTTTGATTGATGGGAAAATGAATAGTGTTGTTTTCTATTTTTATTATTGCAATTTTAAATTATAATTTGAGTATATGCACTATGGCAACAATTCAAAAAGAGGGTACATAGTTTAGAAAGTAAATATATACTAACACTTGTATCTCTGGACTCCATCCCAGTGTGATTCTTCTTTCTAAATAAAACACACTTTTTAATAGTTTGATTGATCTATACCTTCACATACATACTTGGCAAATAAATGGCAGATAAGCTGTTGCTCAAGAGGTACAGAAAGAATTTAATACTAACTGGACCTGTTTGATATAAAATTGGTTTCTTCTTGATTCATCTGGATCCCAGAAAGAGGGAAGGAAGAAACTCTTAGCTCAAGTGTATAATTTGATACATTTTTACATTTGTAAAATCACTGTTACAATTAAGTACAGAATATTTCCATCACCAACTGTTTCTATTACCAGTTGCAACCCTTCTCACACTATTTGTTGTCACTATAGGATGGTTTTCTTTTTCTAAAATATATATTCTGACTTAATTCACTCAGCATAATGATTTTAAGATTCATCATGGTTTGGCTTTTTTTTTTTTTTTTTGTATCAGTGGCATATTCATCTTTATTGCTAAGTAGCATTCTTTTGCATGGATATTCCACACTTTGCTTCTTTGCTTAGTCATTCATCAGTTGATGAACACTTATGTTATTTTCAGTTGTCCACTCCCACTAGTATGAATAAAGCTACTATGAATATTCTTGCACAGTTCTTTGTGTGGACATAGGTTTTCTTTTCTTTGAAGTAAATACCTAGGAATGGAATGGCTGAATTTCATGGATTGGGGAATACTTAATTTCTAAAGAAACTGCTAGACAGATTTCCAAAGTGGATGCACCATTTCCTTTCCCACCAGCAGCATCTGAGAGTTCTAAATTGTTCCACATCTTCACCAATAACTGTGAATTTAACTCTCTTTAATTTCAGCCATTTTAAAAGCTGTGCATTGGTATCACTGTGTGTTCTTAGTTTGTAATTCCCTCATGATTAATGATGTTGAGAATGTATGCTTATTAGACATTTGTATATGCTCTCTTATTAATCATCTGTTCAAATCATCTGTCATTTTTTTTTCTATTAGGATGATTCTTTTCTAACTATTGTGCCATTTTAAGAGTTTCTTATACATTATGGGTACATTTTTTTGTCAGATTTATTAAGGATATATTATTCCAATCTGTGCCTTGCTATCAAATGCTCCTAACCATGATAAATTCTAATTCATCATTTATAGCTTTAGCTTTATGATTTTTGCTTTGTATTACTAAGAAATAGTCATAGTATCAAAATCATAAACATTTTTATAGAAATTTTATAATTTTAGCTTTTATATTTAGATCCATGAATCATTTTATGTTTATGTTTATGTTCCATGCCTTATGGCATGAGGAAAAGCTTAGGTTTCTTCCTTCCTTCCTTTCTTTCTTTCTTTCTTTCTTTCTTTCTTTCTTTCTTTCTTCTTTCTTTCTTCTCTTTTTTTTTTAGTAAGCTGCTGGCCCATTGTTGGGCTTGAACTCACAATCCAGATATCAAGTCACATGCTCTATCAACTGTCAGCCAGGTATCCCAAGATTCATTTTTTATTCTTATGAATATCTATTCTTTAAGCATAAATTGTTTACAAATCTTTGCATTCCACATTTAATTGCCTTGGAAACTTTAAGGAAAATCAATTAACAATATGTAGTGATTCTATTTCTACATTTTCTATTCTGTTCTCTTGATCTAGTGTCTATCCTCTTGCCAATACCACATTCTATTAATTACTATAGATTTATAAGACTTGAAATCAGGTAATATAAGTTCTCCAAGTTTTTCTTCTTTTTAAAAATTTCATTCAGAGACTTCCAGTCCAGGCAGGATGGTGTAGACTCATTTTTTTTCCCCTTTGCTCACCATTTAAGCACAACTATAAACCCTAGCAATGGCACAAGAGACAAAGGAGAATTCTGAAGGTAGTAAGAGGAAGTTGAAGAAAGAAAAGAACGGCATAGTGGCAAGGTGTCTTTCAGCCTCCCAACCAACAGAGGGAAGATGTAGATTGAATATGCCTCACCTCCAGAGTAGCAGCAGAAGGTAGTCCAATTAGGCGCATCCTTCCACAGGCAAATGGGAATCTCTAAGGGCAACATCAGGCAACATCAACTTCACTGGCAAGGAGTGTCAATCAGAAGCCACAGAATAATAAGTGGCCACAGAAACACTCTTTCTCCCTTGGGGCCAAGACATTTTTTTTTTTTTTTCTGTCGAGAGACAAAAAAGTGGAAGAGCAGAACTTGCAAAAGAAACTCAGCTACAGCAGGTTTCTCAATATGGAAAGCTTCTTACCTCACAAGCCTGAGAGTCTCCTCCCCTCCCAAGGGACACAGGCATAACTAAAAAGAGGGATGCAATCACATCAAGTGCCCTAGTCTGGGAAGCCCATTTATATAGATAGGTTGAAATTTTTCTCTCCAAGCTGAGGCTATCAGGGTAACCAGGGGCACTGGTAATACCATCCCAACACACGCTTTCCCCATCAAGAGGCATTCCTGGGTGATCTGGGAAAATCTGTTCTGTCCAATTAGACACATTAATGGAAATCAGTAGGAGCCCAAGCAGTACAAGATTAACCAAACTAAGATTGCAAAGTCTCCAAACTAAGATTGCAGAGTCTCTAAAAATTAAATTCACATTAGAAACACAGCTTCCTCTCCTCAATAACACAATGATAAAGCATCCAAAAGTAAAAGAGGACAAGGATTCTAAACGTATACACAGCAAAAAACAGAGACTCAAACTGTGAGGCAAAAATTGATAGTGCTGAAAGGAGAGACAAATCTGAAATTGTAGTTGGGGATTTTAACCCATCTCTCCCCTTAAAAATCGAAGGAACTCTCAGAAAATCAACAAAGACATAAAATATCTGAACAATAACATCAACTAAAAGAGTATATTTTATATAAATATAATATTCCATTTAACATAAACATGTACATTTTTTTCAAGGGATCTGAAGCACTCAATAAGCTAGACTGACCATATCCTAGCCCACAAAATAAAAGTTTGGCACATTTAAAAGAACTGAAATCATACAGAATGTGTTTTCTGACCATAATCAAATCAAATTAGAAATCAACAGAATAAGAACAATTGTAGGATGGTTTTGTATCTTGATTATAGTGGTGGACAGATGATCTACATAAGTATTTAAACTGCATAGTTTTTAAGTACATGAATCAAGTATAAATACTTGAGCACAATGTTAAATAAGTGTGAAAACAGACATTGTTGTCTCGTTTGTAATCTTAGAGGAAAAGCACTAAATGTTTCAACGTTAAACGTGATACTACCTTTATGTTTCTCCTAGATGCCTTTTATCAAATTGAAGAAATTTCTTTCTCTACCTTGTTTGCTGAGATTTTCTTTTATAAATAAGGAGTGTTGAATTTTGTCAAATTCTTCTTCTCCATCTATTGATATAATGTTTTGTGTCCTTTATTCTGTTAATATGATTAATCACACTGATTAAGCGAGTTCAAATATCCTTCCAATCCTGGTATTGAATCTATTTTTTCATAATGCATTTCCCTCATATATCCTTGAATCCTGTTTGATAATACTGTTAAAGATTTCTGTGCCTATGTTCATGATGAAGCAATTTTTCTTTCTAATTTCGTTGTCAGGATATATCTTTAGAGTTAGTGAATGTCAAAAGATCTTAGGGAGAATTCCATGCTCCTCTACTTTATCTGAAACACTTTAGGATTGAACATTTGATTACTTTGCAATCACAGAATTTATTTCCTCTTATTTCAATTCTGTTAAATTGATTCAGGCTTTTTATGGCCCAGTTTATGGTCCCATTTTGGTGAATAAAATATGGTCACTCAAAAAGAATGTGTATTTTGATATTTTCATGTATAGTGTTCCGTAATTATTAGATCAAGTTTTTTGTCTTTGTTTGTTTGTTTGGTCTAGTGGTTCAATCAGTTGTTCAGGGGAACTATTAAAATCTCCTATGGTCCTGGATCTAGTTTTTTTAATTCTGCAGTTTTCACACCATGATTTATTTATTTATTTATTTAACTATTTATTCAATTATTTAATATTTATTTATTTATTTATTTATTTATTTATTTATTTATTCATGAGAGACACAGAGAGAGAGAGGCAGAGACACAGGCAGAGGGAGAAGCAGGCTCCATGCAGGGAGCCTGACATGGGACTCGATCCCGGGACTCCAGGATCATACCCTGGGCTGAAGGCAGGCGCTTAACTCCTGAGCCACCCAGGGATCTCTCACACCATGTTTTAAAGGTTGGTTGTCAGGTCATACACATTTATGATTGTTCTATCTTCCTGATGAATTGAGAATTGTATCCTTGTTAAACAGCCTGCTCTATCTCTGGCAATAAACTTTTCTTGATGTCTATCTTATTTAAATAGTTAATTTAGCCTTATGCTTAGGTTTTGTGCTATATGTCATTTCTATCTATTTGCCCTCCATCTATCTGAGCTTTAAGTTTCATGGCTTCTACGTAGCATAGAGTTAGGTCCTGCTTTTATTGATTCTTGTAATATTTGCCTTTTATTTAGAATTTTTTAATCCATAAACATCCTATGTAGTTATTGATATTTGTCTTAGTCTTTTGCCTTTAGGCAATTTCTGTATGGCCCCTCTGCTTTGCCCTATCCTTATTTTCTAGCTTTCTTACTATATTAATGAATTTTGGAATTCCATTTTAAGTTACCTATTTATACTTTTTTCAATAGTTGCTCTAGGATTAAGTTTTTGCAGTCTGTATAAAGTTAATATTGTAGTACTTCATATGCTATGTAGAAAACTAGGAACGACATGGACCCATTTATTACAACCTCATCATTCTACATGTTTTCTCATGCTATGGATGGTATAAGACCAAAAGACAGCATTATAGTTTTGCTTTAAATAGTCATGTGTAATTTAGCTAATCTAAGAGAAAAATTGTATTTTATTTTAATGTATATGCTGTTCTTCATTTCACCTTGATGGTCCATTTTTATCTCCCCCCCCCCCCGCCCCATTACTTTTATTTTTTTCCAGCTTGAAGAAATTCCTTTAGCATTTACAGGTGCAGTGCTGAGACAAAGTTCCTTATTCAGATATAAGAATTCTGTGTTTACCTTTTTTTTTCTTATATCCTTTTGATAATATTTTTTCACCCTCCTCTTGTCTCCATGGCTGCTCATATGAAGTCTGTGGCAATATGAATTACTGTTTCCCTGTGTATGATACGCCACTTATTCTAGTTAATTTAAAATATTTCTGTTTGATTTTCAACAATGTTTCTGGGCTGAGATTTAGTTTTACTTATATTTTTCCTGCTTGGGGTTTACTAAGTCCCTTGCTTGTATAAAATTGTGTCTCCCACACATTTGGGAAGTTTTTGACTATTATTTCTTAATTTTTTTTTCCTGCTCTTGTCAATCCTTCTTGGGCTTAAATTATGTTTACTATATACTTTTGATATGTTCCACAGATTCCTGAAACTCTTATTGTTTTTTTTCTCCAAACATTTTCTTGGTCTTTTTCACACTACATTTTTTCTATTAATCTACTTTCAAGATCATGGATTTTCTTTCCTTCATCATTTCCATTCTTCTCTTCAAAAAAAAAATGTTTTATTTAGATATTTTTCTGGAATTTTTATCAAACTTTTGTTTTTTATTTCTTCTGAGATTTCCCAGCTTTTTATACATTATGAATGTTTCCTCCTAATTACATCCTCTGTGTGTATATCTGTGCATATATACACACATATATACTAGCTCTTTTAAAGTCTTTCTATGATTATTCCAACATCTGGATGACTTAAGGTGAAAATCTGTTGATGATTTTTCCTAGAAGAATGACTAGCATTTTTTTCTGGTTTCTCACACCTAATTAATTTTAATAATATTCCTCTCATTGTGAAGGTGGTTCTATATAATTTACATTTAAGTATATTTTTAAGAATGGTAGGGATTTTTTTGTTTTAATAGGCCTTTTGGTTAGATTCAAATTTCAAAGATTTTATTGTATCTCAAATCCCAGTTTACTGGTTTTATCATTAATTGTAAGCCACTTTGAGTATGCACCATGCATGTACAGTTCAGAAACCATCCAGAGATTTGGGTATGGTTTATACTCAGGATTTAGAGTTCCTTTTCTGTGGCTCTCTCCTTTCCACTCTTCTTGCCTCAGTTTTTAGAAGCACGGTTGTTTTGAAATATGTTTTCTGGTTTTTAAGGTCAAAAAGACTTTAGGTTCTCTAAGAGTTATAGGCATTTCACACATTGAAAATGTTGGCCTAACTTCAAACTAAAATCCAGGGAGAAACCACATAACTTACATGATAGTATTCTTTTTTAACAAGTGTCAACTCAGCTCTGGAAATGTACCTTCGTTTGATCATGATCCATTGCTTTGAAGTCACTGCTTTCTTTCTAGTTTGACTGGACTTTATAGTTAAATACAAAAGCACTGGGGTCCAGTAGAAGCTATTTGACCATGCTGCAAGTGCTAGTCCTTATCTTCATTTTTTAAAATTATTGTTTCATAACTCCATTCAGGGAGACAGGAGATGAAGAGCCAGCAACAGCAGTGCTGGGGCTGGCTGGGTCTCCTACTTCCCAGTGAATGATGTAGGCCCTCAGTTTCAGTCACTACTCAAATATAATTGGATATAGGACTTCATAATTTGCATAGTTTTTAAACCTATATAGGAAAGGAGTTCTGAATAGTATTACACAACATCCCTTTATTATTTTTTTTAAGATTTATTTATTTGAGAGCACACATGCATGCTCACAGGAGGAGAAGTAGAGGGAGAGAATCTCCAGCAGACTCCCTGCTGAGTGTGGAGCCCTACCCAAGGCTTGATCTCAGGATGCTGAAGTCTGACCTGTGTAGAAGTTAAGAGTTGGATGCTTAATTGACTGAGCTACCTAGGCACCCCTCACAGCATCCCTTTATGGGATTCTGTCCCCAATATATTGCTTCTTGTCTAAACTGTGATTCATAGAAAGGTTGTAACTTGAACATATTTAAATGCTCTGGAAAAAGAAAGGCTTCAAATCAGTCATGTCCTTTTGTCTCCTATTTTGATTCTACTACATATAATTAGTAATGTTAATAAATGGTTAACTTTATTAAAATTCTGTTCTTATTTCATTATATAATTTTAAACTTCACTAAGCTCTTGCAAATATATTCACTGACAGTATATTGTGGAAATGTTCAGAAACCATATCCTGGATTAGTTTAGATCTGTAGAATCAACAGAAAATTCAAAATTACTTTCATAAGAATTGAAAGGGAATTTCAAATTTCAAATGACATCTTTATATTGCCATTTTATTTAGAAATGCATGTGTTGCTAATTTAAGATAAAATAGACACCTTTCTTGCTTGTGAGGGGAAAGTGTAATCTGGGTGTCAGTTCCCATGGTGATTGATTGAATAACAGAAATTAAAGCACACATCTGCCTTAATTACTTGTATTAAAAATGAATAGATAAACTAAATAAATGCTGCTAAATTTACTGCCATAGATATGAGCAAAAAAATTTATAGCACTCATTAAAAAATACTAGTTCAGACTCCATCATGTTTATGGGGCATTTAATATTCTAAAAAAACACCTGTTTTCAATTCTTGAGTGAAACAGTGAAGCAACTCCCTAAAAACAATTAAAAATGAGGGAAATAAGTTTTACTGGCTTCTGACAGTTAAACTAGGGAACAAATATTTAACAGGGGAATTTGGTAATTTCTAATCTCACAACCTTTTATAGTGACTTGTAGGAAAAGCTTATGGATTTCTCCTAATCAAGTTATCAGAATCTAGCTTAAGGCCAGTAATCTAGAAGCAACACAAAAATAGGTCATAGAAAATATTAATAGAGAGGGAAAATTATAGATACTCAGAGAAGATTAGATAGCCCAAATAAGTTTATTTGATAAATATTGAAGTATTCCAGTAAATACTGAAAACATCTTCAATTGCATTGAAATTGCAATATTCAGTTTCTATTTAGTTAATATTTAGTTAATATTAGAAATTCAGTCAGAAATTCAAAGACACTATATTTGGATTTTAATGTAACTAGACAACAAGAATGTAAGTATTATAACTGATATAAAGTTTTCACTGGATTTCAGGCTTCACATACATGATCTCTCTCAGTACTAATGGAAACAAAACAAAACAAAACAAGCAAAAAAAAAAAACAAATGGCATGCTCTTAAGTATTCCCATTTTTGTGACCATTCAGTAGCTTGATGTTTACTAATAAGTTGGGTTTCTGTTGTCTACTCTGGTATTGGTATACATCTTTTTAGTTTAGATGGTATTTGTTATATTAGGGTCCTAAGGACTGATTATTCTAAGCATTGAACAACAAACTTAAACCTCTACCTTTCTTTCTTTTTTTTTCTTAAGATTTTATTGACTTATTCATGAGAGACACAGAAAAGCAGAGACATAGGCAGAGGGAGAAGCAGGCTCCCCTTGGAGACCCCAATGCGGGACTCGATCTCAGAACTCTGGGATCACCCCCAGAGCCAAAGGCAGACACTCAACCACTCACTGAACCACCCAGCCATCCTAAACCTATACTTTTCAAACTGACACTTATGTTAGTAAACCTGTCTAGGTAGTTAAGGTAATGTTTGCTACTTAAATTCATCATTCCATCCCTTGCTCTTTAATTCAATGACACTGAAGCTTATGTAAAAAATACACTAAAGATATATAAGGTCTAAAATTGTATATTACTAACACATATAAGTAAATCTAGAAATATGACTATAATATGATTTGCCACTTATAGAATAAGCTAAAGGGTGAGTTATGGAACACCAAAAATGGTTACGGTTATCAGCAGTACTGTACAGAATAGGCAGATTGAAATTAGTGGAGGGCAGAGAATGTCATACTGTTGGAACAGGGACCACGACAAGAGAAGAAAAGCTAAAACAGAACTGAATATTTTCTGAGGAGTTAGCAGAAGTGGGGGATGATGATACACTGAGAGGGCAAGCTTAACTGTCTTAATGGGAGATGGATAAAAAGCTCTTGAGTAGAAGAAAGGGCCAGGTTCTGGGCAGTGCATTTAGATAAGAGAGTTATTTCCTTTAGCAAAGCATATGGGTGTATTTATGCAATCTGAAAACTATTGATGTGTCCAAAATCACAGTTATCCAGGATGCACATTGAAAACTTCTGATCTTTGTATTATTTTCAATTCCTTATAATGCAATAGCAGTGTTAGGTTGGATGGTCCTTGACTAGGATATTAAAATATACTGTTCCTTACCATGCTTGAATTCTTAATTTTTATCTCTTTTAAGATGGCTACAGAATATAAGTGATAATTTTGTCCTATGCAATGAACAGGTGTCACTATTTCTAACCCTTTTAAATATTTGAGAAATTTCCTGTGTTCAGGAAAAAAAATAGCTGGATATAAGTTATTCGTTCATAATATTTTCATACCAATTTATTAGCAATTCATTTCTCTGTTGAATTTAATATTGCAAAGGCAAAGTCTTAAGCCAGTTAATAGCTGTTTTTTTCTCCTGTGACTTAATATGATATCATTAATGTTATTGTTTGTTCTTTACCCTATTCTAGTTTTATGGGGGTTTTGGGGTTTTTTGGTCTTGTTTTTGTTTGTTTGCTTGCTTTTGCCTCCTTTCCTCAAGATTCTACTGCTTATATTAAGCCCTCACATATTTCAGGACGAGTTTCAGTTGGTGGTCAAGTAAGTATATATGAAAACAATTTTTTTTTGTTTACTTGAAACATTGTGCCATCAGATGGTCCTTGTAAACAAAGTCCACCAAAAATTAAGTTTTAAACTTTCTTGATACATAGCAACACTTACCTCCCTGTGTCACTATTATCTTTATTAAATGATCTTGGTGTCTGAAACTGAAATTTTGTCTGCCAAGTCCAGGCAGCCTCACATTTATCTTTGAGAATTCTGTCGCAATTTGTGCACACTGATGGAGATACATATAACACACCCATTAAACTAAATAAAACTAATTTTTCTGTGAAATTAAATTATTTGCAGCTAACATATGGATTTCTTATACTTTGTTCCAGATAGAAGTTTTTGATCATCGGGAATTAGACCAAATCATTTTAAATATCTCTAGAGCCTTGTGCTTAATTAATCTATTTGTGTACATATGCCTGCATATGCCACCTAATCTAAAATAATTGAAAATCTAACAATATTTTTAAATACATCAGGAACCATGGTATTGAAAAACATTATCTAAATCTCCAGTGACTCAGATGGGAGAGGAACAGAAGGTGAGCAGAGATTTAACAGTAAGGTTTTAAAAGAAGTATAGATAGAGAATTAGGGAATTATAGGGGAGGGATCATCATTTACTTGAAATGAGCAGTTGTTTTCATGTCTTAAGTAAAATTTTCAATTTTAATATTACTAAGGCAAAAGATCCCTTATGGGAAATCCGTTATCATCCATTTACCTACTGCAGAACATCCCGAAATAATTTTTCTTTGTATGCCTCCAGTATTGAATTAAATTTCTATAAGTGATCTTTATTTTTGGTTAAGAATAAAATAAAATGTAATATTTAATTTTTTTAAATAAATAAAATAAATTTTTAATAAATACAATGGAGAAGGAATGCATATATTAAAGTTTCTTCCTTGAAAGTCAATACTGATATAGTGAGAGGAGAGGGAGGGAAAGGATTCAAGGTCTCCAGTCTAGTCCTCCCACCTGGGGCTCCTTACAAGACAGTATTGCCCATATGCAAGCAGAAGTATCATTTGTAGTAATAACTCAGAACCTAATGAAAAATTCATCTATTTGTACCTTTCCTTATTACTTTCATCATTTATTAACTATTATCAATTATATATTAGAAGTCACATTAAATTATGTGACATCAACCTAGATGCTTTCTTTACCCCTACTAAGTCAAATAAGCAAGATATATAAGTATATTAACTATAGTTCAATGTAAAACATGCCGTAGAAACATACGTAGCACTGTTTCAGCATTTTGACTAGAGCTATATTGTAAAAGTGTTAGGAGTCAGGCAGCCTGAATTCAAACTCATATTTTAATTCTGTGACCTTCAGCTTTCTTATTTGTGAAGAGCACCTATCTGAATATGCTGTTGTTTTAACAACATTAAAAATAAAGTGCTTAGGAAAATGAATTAGTATTACTGATGCTTAAATTATAGAGCAAGGCCAAATTCACTGAGAAAAATATAAGTTCTTTTAGGTTAAATTTTTCATAGATAATTGACTACCAATTATTTGTCCCTATCTTGAGCATTTTAAGAGCTAATGTTGAGGGGGCACTTGGATGGCTCAGTCTGTTAAGCATCCTGTACTTGGTTTTGGCTCAGGTCATGATCTTCAGGTTGTGAGATCAAGCCCTGCATTGGGCTCTGTGCTCAACACAGAGTCTGCTTAAGATTCTCTCTCTCCTTCTCTGTGGCATGCATGTGCATGCTTGCTTGCGCTCTCTTACCCTCTTTCACTCTCAAGTAAATAAATAAAATCTTTAAAAAAATGTTGAGTCAATTAATTTGTATTTGCTTAGGTGGGACTCTATCATAAAGAAAATCTGTAAATAGTATAATTTCTCATGCTTCCTTCTTGAAAAATCTAAGCCAAATATGCGACCCACTTCCGGCAAATATGTAGGTTATTATGGCCTGGCATATGCCAAAAGTTTTGTTCTAGCTTCATGTGCTAATCTTCTCTCCTGGTAGTGTAATTTTAAATCACATAGACTGTTATAATTCAATTTTGTTAGTAGACAGCTGTGTGAACTTCAGTTGCTCAATTCCTCAGGTCTGAATTTCCTATCTGGTAAAATAATGTTAACATTATCTACCTGAGGAGATTTGTGAGGATTGAAATATACACATAGAGTACATAGTAGAGTGTGTAGTAACTATTTGATAAGTTGTCACATTTTAGCCATCTATTACTTTATATCCTTATATTTTTAAAAAAAACCTTATTTTTAAGAACTAGATAGGGCATAGATGAACAAGTAAGCTCAATGTTATAATGATTTTACTTCAATTTGATGTCATTCATAATTTTAAATAAAGTTAGTCATTTCTCTTTGACCCTCTCTATATTAAAATTCCCAATTTCACACAAAAATGTTAGAGATCAGTTATTTAGCTCAATAATCAAGGCTTCCCTGATCCCTCTGCTTTCTGAACTTGAATAAGGCAAAAATTTCTTTTCCTACCAAGTACTGAAAGCTAAATCTCTGAATGAAAGGAAGTAGGAACTAAATGAAAAGCCAAACTAATTTTACTTAAGCAGTTAAAGCTTTCACAGTGAATGATTTGGAGCTCTTCAGTGTTACTTAGTGAATGTAATCACGCATATTTGTCTTGTTGAGAATTATATTGTGACATATGCATGGTAAGCAGGACTGTTATTATATAAATTACCCAAGATTTGTTGCTTGAAGTTGTACAGCACAAAAAGAAATTGTGCATGAAGTTTTCTCAACAAAAATATTTCCATTTAAAGAGAACATAAGTTGTTAACCAGTAAGACTAACCCTAATCTGATTAATATTTATACATTTGAGATCAGTAACAGAAATGTAAAATGTCTGATATGTAGGAGTATCAGAAGAGTAAGATTCAAAGGATTAATGATTCTGATGACAGGATTCAAAGTTCTTAGACAAGTAGATGAAATACCAGATTTCTTCATGGGCATAACAAAAGGTTTCTTTTATTTTACTCTGCAGTTGTTTCTTTGATCCCTTTTTTCCCACTTTCAGTGTGTATGTGTTTAAATACTATATGCATTCCTTTTAGAGTTTACAGATGAGTGGTGGAGATACATAATAATCAAAATAATTAAAAGCTTATATAAGGGGGTTATAAAACCATTTAAAGGAGGATTAATCTAGTCTGGATACATTAGGGAGAGCTTAACTAAGGATGTAGCTAAACAGAGATTTCAAGGATAACCAGATTATATCTGGGTAAATGAATGGGAGGATATTTAAGGTAGAGGAATATTTTACTGGAAATCCTGATCAGGAAATTAGTATGATATTTCTGAAGATATGCCGGTTTTCAGGTTAGCGTGGCCAGAGTGCAGAGTGAAGGGTCAATGGTAGGATATGAACATTCATAAAATATTTGTGAAATTTTATACCAAAATTAACCAAAGTATTATGGAATTAAAGTATTAAATATTATTTTATATATATTCATCTTTACCATTCCATAAGATCTTTATTTCTGAAATAAATAATTGTACCCTGAAGAATTTATATAGAAAAGCTCATGAAAGAGAAAAATATTGACTTAAGACCTAACAGTCCAAGAATCCTAAAAGTGTGTCTTAGAAAAGATTTCTTTGTCAAGTCAATGATAAGATCATTAGAACCACATGATATACTTGTAGCAACTTTCATTAGTCTTCAAATAGAAGATTGTTCCATTGTCAAATCTTAATAGTTTATAACAATATGCATGCTGGTTTTTCATGTTCACCAAAACCTACAAGTCAAATGGCTCATCAAGGCAATGAAACTTCAGATTGCTTCAGAGTTGAGCTTGGCTTCAGCTGCAGTTTGAATTCAGGCCTGTTTGAAGTGTCTCAGCATTTTTTTTTGGGCAAGCAGCAACCTGGGACAAGTTTTCCTCATGGTACATGGCAGGGGCGTAAGTGTAAACATCTGACAGCTCTTTAGATGTTGATCTTGAGCTGCCATTCTGTCTCTTCCATCCAGCCATATTCCATTGACCAAAAGCAAATCACATGGCCAAGCCCACCTTCAATGGGGGTGAAGAATTTCTATCCATTGTATAATGCTAATACAGAAAGGTAAGAATTTTATGATTTAGTTCACTTCTGAAGTGAAATTAAGGCAGCAGAAACTACAGCTTCTGGAGCTGCTAAAACCTCAGCTAACGCAGTCTGTGTTTCCGGTAGCCATTGCCTTAGTTCCTTGGAATTTGTAAACTATTTAGCAAACCTAAGTAGACTATGTTCTTATTGCTGAAACTATCAGACCAATTAGAACTTCATCTATCAATCATTTCAGATCCCTTATATTTTCCATCATATAGTTTTACCTTTCATCTTGTATTTTTTTCTTGTTGCATTCTTTTTAGGGTTATATTTTCTTTCAGTTGATGGTTCAGGGTTATCCCTTATTTCATGTTTTCATGAAATGGCAGCTTTGGATGCAAGAATGGGAGGAATTTCATGGAGTAGTGGTAGATTGAGAAGATTGATTTGGGTTATATTAGACACATAAAAGTACTGCTCAGTTCCACGTTTGGTAGAAACTTTTTAGCGTACTTAGATCAAGCAAAAGGGCGAAAGGGAGTAAATAGGAAGAAAGTATTGCTATATTTTCTTGTTTTCTTTATAGTCTTCCAACTGATTTTTTTTCCAATAGTTAAATGTCATTAATTCTCATCTGATGATTTATATTTTAGCACAGTTGATTCTATAACTATCTGAAAAATATCCAGGATTTGGGTAATAAGCAGTGAGCAGTAATCTGGGACTTTTTAAAGATTAGTATTAATCCTAATACTAGTAATTAAGAGGCAAGTAAGTATTCAACAGTAAGATATCATGAGGGTATAGAGCTCACTTGTCGATTTTAACTAGTAAATAGTTGGATTCAGAGCTCTCATATATATTCAGTTAATACTTTATTTACATATTTTAATAAGTGCGTGTTTAGGGGAAACAGTTTCATTCTCAGTGTTACATTAGAAAGTATATTCTATGTATAGGAAACTTCCAATTCCTGGAAAATCTTGTGGAGAATAGGGTCACTGATATTTCCAAAGTTGAAAGCTTAATTACTGCTGTATTGTTTATAACCTATTTTCTTGATAAAACTCAGTTGTATCATAGCTTAATGACTGTAGTTTTTTAAATATCTTTTATATTCATAAATGTATTTTACACTCACTTTTAAACTTGCCACTTACTAGCTATGTAACATTGGACACGTTCCTTAAGTTCAGTGTCTGTTTCCCCATCCATAAAATGGAGATAATTTTACCAACTTGACAGTTGCTGTGTAGGTGATATGAAGCAATATGTGTAGCATACTTGACATAGGGCCTGACATGCTCTAAGTACTACATAAATGATAGCTATTACTAATATTATCATTAATCTTTTTTTTTTTTTTTGTAAAGCGTAGTGTCAATGTTTGAATGAGGAATAAAGATTGACATTGTGTTTATCTGGTCTTTTAAGAGCTGGTCTTTTAAGAGCAAAGATAAGGAAGTCATGTAGGAAGTGAACAAAACTGGTTTCAGGAAAAGAGTAAGAAAAAAGTTATTAAGGATTAAATCTAGGCCTCAGTGTTCTGTCAGTAAATCAAAATTAGGAGCTATAAATTGTGTCTATTAATGTCTGAAAAGCAGAAAAAGTCTATATTGAGAATGTAATCATAAAATAAATTAAGTGGGGACCATTGCACAATAAATACTGAAGATTTTCCTGTGTATGTATAATCATTATAATCTCCACGTTGTACCCAAAGACAAGCAGATATTAATACAGTAATAATAGGGAAATGGAACAGGTACTCAAATACTGATATCCTCACTGTAGCTAGAGAAATAGCAACTGATAGTGGTTGCTCCTAGATATTTACAATAGACAAAAGATTGGCACAGTTAGTTGAACTTTAAAATGAATAAGGAGGGGTTGCAGACCACAGTGCTTACAGTTAGGACACAGTCATAGTCACAGTGTGGCTCTCTTTTCAGCTGTAATTGTACAGTGGCCTTGAAGGCTTATCTTCTTGGGTACATTGTAGTGAAAACCAGAATTTTCAATAAATTTTGTGGCAATATCTGAGTTAGGAGTAAGCCTTTGCAGTTTTGGTAGTTTTAGGAAAAAGACCATAGGGCCACTTCTGCAATTGTTCAAGAAGCTTAAGAAGCAATAAAGAAAAACCCAAGTGAATGAAGAAAAGTTACAATAAAGAAGATAATTAAGGGGCTCCTGGGTGGCTCATTTGGTTAAGCATCTGACTCTTGGTTTCAGCTCAGGTCACTGTCTCAGGGTCGTGGGGCAGAGCCCTGTGTCAAGCTCTGTGCTAAAGGAATCTGTTGGAGATTCTTTCTCTCCCTCTCTCCATCCTTCCCTGTTTTCTCTCTTACACACACTTCCTTTTTCTCTCAAATAAATAAATAAATAAACAAATAAATAAATAAATATTTTTTTTTAAATAGAAATAATTAAAAGGGAGTAGAACTCTGAAGGGAATCTTAAAAAAAATTGTACATGAAGAATTCCTTTTTTTTTTTCTTGAAGAATTCTTAACCTTGATTTTTTCAGAAAAAAAGTCTTGATTCTAGATATGGGTTGTTTTAATAGTTCATTTATTTTTCAGGTACTTCTTTAGTCAAGAAGAATCTCTAGGGACATAAGTAAAATAATTTTCTCTGAGAGTTGCACATGTGCTGCCTCTTGAGTTTAAGAAGGTATCCTGTGCTCCTAGCTTTTGATCCAAGGTCTTTCCAATTTGGATTATTTCTCTAGTGAACAGATCAACTGTTCTAGTGATGTTATACAGGATTTTGGTAATTATTTTCACTATGGCATATAAAACTCTATGAACTTCACATGTTCCCCTTATGAATAAGAGAGACTAAAGTAGGGCAGAGAACAGCATTTCAATATTTTTCGGCGGGCAGCCCAGGTGGCTCAGCTGTGTAGCGCCACCTTCAGCTCAGCGCGTGATCCTGGAGACCAGGGATCCAGTCCCACATCGGGCTCCCTGCATGGAGCCTGCTTCTCCTTCTGCCTGTATCTCTGCCTCTGTCTTTCTGTGTCTCTTGTGAATAAATAAATAAAATCTTTTTAAAAAATATTTTCTGGCAGTGGTTAGATGTTTGTTAATTACTGCTGTAATCTTCTAATATGTAATCTTCTAATCTTTCTTTTCCAAAGTTTGATAGTTTTTATTAGAAATTTTTCTGGTTTACCATAATCTGAACTCTGGCATTGACATTGTAGCCAGAGAACTATAAATCTTTAAGGAAAGTTTCAGAGATATCGAGAGCATAAAATTGGTTGGAATAAACAACAAGATAAAAAAAAAAAAAAACAAGGAAAAAGAAAAAAACTCTTGCAGTTTCCCTTGAGAAACTAAGTAGCTATTTCTTTAACACATGGCCAAGTGGAATTTTCCAGGTATTGTAAATATGGCCTGAAAAAAATGTATTTTAAGAAAGGATTTAAGATAGTTTAAGAACATATCTTTTACATTAAAGTAGTTATTATTTTTCAAAAGTATTTGCCTCTATTACAGATTATTTATTTGGACACAAACTCAAAAGTGAAAAACTTTTCTTGGTTCTTATTCTCAATCTACAAATGGTTTTGCAAACATTTTAGTAATTGTTTCCTTTAGCAGTAAGATCGAATACACTACGTCTGCTGCTTTTTAGTTTCAGATTTCCATATCAATTGAGTTGATCAGTTTTTTTATTTATAAAGTTGGCATGCCTCCAAAAAATGATTTTTTTTAGAGCTATCGATATGTTGCATCAATTCCCTAACCAATTTCCACAAAATACACAAAGCATCTATAGCAATCAGTGTGCACACAGATAATCATGTATTTGTTATATTTATAAAGGATATACATGTAATATAATACATTATATATTATACATAATTATTCAACAGAGTAAATACATGTAACTACATAGGTATTTTCTCCATAAATCTTGACTAAACACACTTAGCTATATTCAAAATCAGTTATAACTATTTCTTCATATTGCTTATTGTTGATCTATAGAAAGATAGGTGTATATTATACAGATGGCCTAGATTTCTCTTTATTCATTAATAACATACACAATAGATATAAACTCAATCATATGAATTGTACAGATTCCATTATATATTCTTTGTCTATGCCTATTCATTCCTAGAAAGGAAAGAGTCAACCTTTAGGCCTGTAACTTATTTCTTCTCTATTTGGGACACTCAGGGAAAAAAAAGATGTGCCAAAATATCTACCATAAACATACTGATTACAGAAATTCTGGAAAACACACTAATAGGGTTTACAAGAAGGAATGACCTTTCCTATAAAAAGCTCTTAGTATGCACCTGTCTGCATATTTGTTACTGTCAAAAATTTGAAATCCTTCTGGTCTAGAGAAGATAAGAAGCATTAGCATGCATGCTGTTATTATTCACCCTATGGAAGACCATACCTCTAAACTAGAAAAACCCTACCATAGTGGAAAATATGTGGACCAAAGAATCAGTAAATGGAAATGGGGGAAGTTGTGGCAAACAAAGGATGCTCATAAATGAATCATGATCTCAGGTAAGAAAGCAAACACTATTTTCACAAGAGTGCTTCAGAGCAAGAGAATAAGATTGTTAGCTCTTTATCAAATCTAACATTCATTAGTGCCAGATTCTGGGAGAAACCTCTGAATCTCGTTTCTCCAGAAAGAGGAATTGGACTCTTGATTTATGAGCTCTGCCCCAAAACTCCACCTATATAATTTGGTAAAAAGATGTGACACAGCACTCATGATAACTCAACTTATCAGTAACCACCTACTATCATTTGATTCACAGTTTATGGTCTATACTTACCATTCTGGTTATTTTTCTGGTGACTTGAGAAAAATACTACCAATGAATCATAGAGGGTAAAGAATGCTGAACAGCAGAGCTTCTGTCACTCTGTGTGGCTATTAATCAAGGTGATTCATTGCTAAGACTGCTGCCTGGGTGTGACAAAGGAGATTGCTGCTGCCTTTCTAGCATGTCAGAGGTTTATTTGCTACTTTGAATATATGGAATGTGAATGTCAATGGATTGCATTTAAAGAAGGTGAGAATGGGACCTGAAGAGCCTCAAGGGAGGTCAGTTTGGATGTGATTTGATGTCTTAATATTACTAATAATATCCCTCTGGAGATACATAAGGGACATATATGTGATTCCTTATATCACACCTAAATGGGGATTTAGTCTGGGATTGACAATACCTAAGTAACAGTTTCATGGGGCACAAGATGTTTTTGGGTGCATATAGTTTCCAAAATTGCATAGAAACAATAAATATTCAGTGGCAGTAATATATGCTGTGGCTTCACCAGATCTGTCCATACAGCCTAAGATATTCTGTGAAGATTTAAGGAGTTGGTCTTGGAATTGCTGAGTGTGGCCAAAATAACATTACGAAAGCTCTGTCAACAAGAGTAAGAGATGTGCTAGACCAAATAGGAACATTAGAGGGACCTCTATTTCAAGACAATGACCATGGCTGGAATCAATCCGGAAGATTTAATGAACCTATAAGCAAGTGAACTAATTGGACAATAGTTCAATGTTGAGAGAAGTTCTGTATTCTTACATGAAAAAAAAAAAGACTACAGAATATTCTAATATTTATGAAATTAAAATAGTATTTTTAAAGGTCAATGGTTGAGAGTGCTAGAAGGGAACAAAAGGTTATATTAATGGGATTCGTGACAAATTTAAGGCAGGTTGTCACTAGCCAATTGAATAAATATCATTGTTCCCTATTGGCCTTGGTACACAAAATAGCAGGGAACTTCTTTGTGCAGTTGGTTGGGATTGGAGAGATCAAGGAATGATACTGTGTTTTCATTGTTACAAGATTACATACTGGCACCTGTACCTGTAAAACCTATACTAGGATATGTGGAATATGGTTATAATCACAAAACAAAGAGAGTCCAGAATTTCCTAAAATATGGCCTCTGTCAAACACACCTGTTAATGAAAATATGTGATACATAAGAAAAGATCATTTCTGCTGGAAAAGAAGGATAATTATGCTGACTTTTTTTCTGTTGTATGTTAAACATTAATTTCTTTGTCACAGACCTATGATGTAATAAAAGAATTGGTTAGTTTATTGATAGAATGGAATGAAAACTAAATTTAAGTAGACAGTGACTTTAAGAATGAGAACATAGTTTTGGAAATAGCTATTCAATTTTGTGCTTTAAATCTATGAATTGGGCCAAAAAAAGATGACTTTGGTCTTAGGAATAAAAGGACAAAAGTAAATGCTTCCATCAAAATATAAGAGATTATATTTGCATAAGATGTAGAAAGAACACCTGGAAAGAGCATTACTTCCAAACTAACAACAGAAAGAGCTAGATAATCTACAAATCATAAATTTTGATGAACCCATAAGATAGCTGAAGTAATAGGGAAAATAGTTGGAATCCCGAGAGAAGCAAGATGGAAAGCCATGGCCATCTCTTACAGTGTTAGAGAGGAAGACATGCAGCACATGATACAAAAGAGAAAGAAATACAGAAAAACTAAAAGCTGAGTCTGGCATAGGGTACAGGTGTAGAATCCACGAGAGCCAAAGGAACATGCATAATTTGGGCCACAGTTGGGCTTTTCTTTGTGAAGGCATTTAGGAGGTAGAGGAGTGAATAAGTCAAGTCAGTTATGTGTGCCAGAGCAGGGTAACAGCTGCTGTTAAAAGATACAAAGCCCCATGCAGATGCGTCTCTGCTATGAAAGCCTTAAGCCATCATGAAAAGGACAGTGAAACCTGTAAGCCCCAGAACATAGCTGAAGACACATTGTGCCTGGAGGAAAGATTAAAAATAATCCCTGTATTTATTGCAGAGAGGAAGGAAGGCATCTTGTGTTTATATTAGAAATTCTGTTACCACTAGAGGAAGGTTAGGATCTCTGAAATAGTCCAGCCCTTGAGATTTAGGGAGATAATATGTTTTAAAATTTTGGTTCCCCTTATGAGAGACTAAATACTTCCACCAGCTTAGCAAATATAGAAGCAACTCTCAAGAACTAGTGAAGCCTGATGGAGCTGAGCTGCCAGAAGTCAAAGTAGGCAATTTAGAAAACAAGAATGAAAGTCATAGTCAAAGCTTTAATCACTTAGTTTAGGCAAGAAATGAACTGGAGAAAGTACCAACTCCTCCTTGTTCCATTTCTCCACATGGACTGGTCACCTGCTGATAAGGTGAGTCAACACAGATATAGGGGTCATCTCGCTGAGGAGAGCCCCCGAACAAACAGCATTTGAAATTGTATAGACCTGGAAGTTGGAGGAGAGCAAGGGAGAAGGGCTAGGAGTGGGAAAATACTGAGTAAAGTGTCTTTAAGGTGGTTCTTCTCTCCCTATGTTCCAATAAAGAGGTCTTGACAGAGGCAACTGAGAAAGGCTTTTGCCAAAAGGTCCAGATAAATAAGATTCTGAATGGAGGCTCCTGGTCTAGGAATGCAGATTTGTATAAGAATCTTTCTGGCCAAGGGGGCCTGAAGTTCTTGGCTAGAACTCTTCAGAAACTGCAGTGTATTGACAGTGTTCAAGTCTTATATGGGGAAGGCAGCTTTCCCCCATAAGTCTGCCAGGTAGAGCCTTTGTAAACATCTATGGTTGAGCCTGAAAAAGTACTCATTGGCTTTTTAGCCAGGAGCCAAACCTGTCACTAACAAGCAATAGTAGTCTGCCATTGGTAGAAGGGTCATAGTGTGAAGAAAGATCTCTCAGACCTACGAAGTGGAAGCTGAAAATGGAAGAAAAACTAGAAATCCAGCCCGTGCCTTACATGCAAGGTAACACTGAATTTGAAGACGTTGGTGCAATAAGAATGATACTCAACAACAGTTAACAAAGCAACCCAAATGTAGGCCAGCTCCTGATTAGTTTCATTTAGCTCACACACTAAGAATGGCTAGATGAGGGCAGCCCCGGGTGGCTCATCAGTTTAGCGCCACTATCCACCCAAGGCGTGATCCTGGAGTCCCAGGATCGAGTCCCACATTGGGCTCCCTTCATGGAGCCTGCTTCTTCCTCTGCCTGTGTCTGTCCCTCTCTCTTGCTGTGTGTCTCATGAATAAATAAATAAAATCTTAAAAAAAAAAAAGGAATGGCTAGATGCTCAGTAACAGGATGCCCATTTTGGGAGATAATTATTAGTTACTTTTCTTTTTTTACTGTATTAATCATGTCTAGCTTCTAATTAAAAAACGAGACAAATGAAAGCAAGAAAAAGCAATCCACTGTCAATAGAAAAAGTACCAACTCCTCCTTGTTCCATTTCCCCACATGGAAAGCTCACCTGCTGTTCAGAGAGAACACCTATACTAATCCTATCAGACATGAAATATTAAATATTTATGACTGCTTTCTTAAAAGTTTTAGTGACACAGGAGGACTATGTGCACTAGTAAATGGGGAACTTCAGTAGAAAGGTGAAAAGTATAAGAAAAACTCAGTTCAAAACACTAATGATAAAGAATAGAGAAACAAAGATGAAGAATGTGTTTTTTGATGGACTTATCAGTAGTCTTGACATAGCAAGATAAAGAATCTGTATACTTAACAGTAGGTCAGTAGTTACCCATAGCAAAACTAAAGCAGAAAACAGAATAGGGAGAGAAATAGAACACTGCATCTAAAAGCTGTGAGAAAATGCAAACCATTTAATGTACACACCATGGGAATCTCAAGAAGAGAAGAAAGATGATGAGGTAGAGGAATATTTAGAGATAATGATGCAGAATTTACAAAATTGATAAAAAACCCACTAAACTAGAGCTAATAACTGTAGAGAACCTCAAGTAGGATAGATACTTGAAAATAAACACAAAGCATGTCATATTCAAATTGCTAATAAACAAAGCAAAGGAAAAATTATTGAAGACAACCAGCAAAAATAAGAGTACATAAGAAGAAGAAGGGTAATAAATGTCTTCATATTGCTAGAATCTGTGCAAACGTGGTGACTATGGAGTACTACAAGAATAGAAAAAAAATCTATTAACTAAGACTGCTATAATCAGTGAAAAAAAAAATCTTTGAAACTTAAACGTGAAATAAGAGATTTTAAATAGAAACAGAACTGAGACAGTTCATTAATAGATTACCATTATTTGGAATATATTAAAATATTTCAGGTCAAAGGAGTAATATTTTAGGATAAAATTTGAACCTACACAAAGAAATGAAGATATTTGGAAATGATTCAATTAAAAATTGAAACACTGATTATATTGTCTAATTCTGGAATTGGCAAATTCTGTCAAGGGAGAGTAACTATATATTTTACACTTTGTGGACCATTTGGCTTCTGTGCAACTACTCAGCTCTCCTGTTTTAGTGTGAAATCTGTCATAGACGATAGATAGATGAACAAATGGGCATGGCTCTATTCTAATAAAACTTAAAACAAGTGGGAGACCAGATTTTGCCCATAAGCCATAGTTTGCCAACTTATCTCAAGTAAAACTCATTTCAATGTATTGTAGATTTACCATATATGTAAAAATAAATAAATAAATAAGTGACAAGATTAGCACAGAAGATGGGGTAAAGGAATTGAAAGCATATTGTTTCTTTCACTGTATGTAGAACAATGTAATATTATATAAAAGAACACTCTGGTTAGTTAAAATGTATATTTTAAACTCCGAGGAAACTACTATTTTTAAACAGTATGCACACAAACCTAAGTGGAATCACAAACCCCAAATAACAAAAAAGCAGGCAAAAAGAGGAAACGCTAAATAAGAAATAAGAGATCAAATAGAAAACAAGCCAAACCATTGGTATTAATGGATTCATTTCAAAGCACTTTATATGGAAATGGTCTAAACGTATCAGATACAGACAGGGATAGCCACATTGGGTTAAAAAAAAAAAAGAAAAGAAACCAAACTCCTGTTAATAATAAAAATTCAAGTAAATTTTAAAGATCTAATGGGCCAGGTTAATCTACTCAAGAATCAGGCAGCCTCCTGTCTGACAAGTACAGGGGAGCACCCCAAGGTCTACGGAAAAGGAAAGGTCTTTAAAGGCAGAGAGGGAGTGAAAAAGAAATTATTAGCAAAGAATCCATTGTTTTAGGCAATGTCGCCCTTCTAAGGGGAACAGAATGGGTCTGTCTAAATTTCCCAGTGTTACCCAGGAAATTCTCATGTTAACTGGTTAACGGTTTATGGAAGGTTGAAACTTAGATATTAAGTTTTGCTTAATTTGTTGATATCTTAAAAGTTTTAGTGACTTAGGAGGACCGCGGTAAATGGGGAACTTCAGTAGATAGATGAAAACTAGAAGAAAAATTGGCTCACTTGGGGCTTTAAACTGAGTGACACCATTTTGGGCTGTGGCTTTATTTTTAGTACCTAACTATATGCCGTCCACAAATATCACACTTTTAATATAACAACATATTAGGTTAATAGTAAAGTTATAGACAAAAACATATTACATAAACATCACTCAAAAGTTCTTAATTATTTGGATATAAAACTGCACATTTCTAAGAACTCAAGAGTTAAATAAATAAAAAGTCTGAAATAAGATAGCACCCCACTAACAAAGAATTACTTGGAGAAAAAAAAAGAATTACTTGGCACAAAATGTCAATAGTGCTGATTTTGAGAAACCCTCTTCTAGAAAATAGAAGGGTAGGAAATAATGTAAAATTAATATTTTATATCATAAAAAATTAATGCCATAATTAGTGCCAAAACTAAAGGGGAAATCAGAAGAACACCAATAACTTTAAGAACATAGACAAAATAATACTCAATAAAATTATGAAAAATTTAATCTAGCATTATGAAAAATTAATCATGTCAATTCAGAGTTTATGGCAGGAATGCAAGATTAATTCACTATTTAAAAATAAATCTGTATAATTTTCCTTGTACACAAGAATAAAAAAACTGACAGTTTTGGATATTTTATTGCTGATATATTTAATTGGATACCATTTGAACTAAGGCATATGGCATTCTAGTTTCTCAATGGACATCTTGAGCAAGACTTACAGAAAGAGGACAAAATGGCCTTATCTATTTTAAGATCTCAGTGTTGACTTTCAACAGAAGTCTAGACTCGGTTTTTTGGGTAACTGTATTTCAGGCAACTTGTTGTTCTACTCTACTTCTGTGGTTTTGTCAGAGACACTGAGTCCACCATGATAGGCCTCGTTAATCTGGAGGGCAGATTCTGGAGTTTTTGTTTCTTACCTCTCAAAAAACCCGTGTCTGTGATAGATGTAGCACATTTTACACTCTAGTCCTCAGGCCCCCACAGCCAACTTGGAACATCAAAGAGATATTTTTGCATCTCAGTAATGTCCTTGATGAATTCACCAGCTTCGTTTACATCTTTCTTTCTAAGTCAGTGGATGCTGACTCACCCAACATTTACATAATTAAGGGGGATTGCTCAAGTGGATATTTACAAAACATACACAATCTGTTTCAAGGTGATTTCAGTCCTTCCTAAAAGATAAAAGCTCCTGGCAACATATAGCTAGTGGTTTCATTATCATTATCCTGTGTGTCAAACAGGATGTCTGCTTATGGATTGGGAAATTCAGAATACAAGGTGAATGGTCTGAATTTAGTATATATTTGTTGAGCCACTAGTATGTACCAGCACTGGTGATATAAAATGAATATATCAGATCTGTATTTTAGAAACATTCCTCTGGAGAGATGATAACAGCATAAACTATTACACTTAGTCTAGCCTTTCTTAATTAGTTTTGACAACGTATTTAACATAGTTTGGCCAAGTTTTGCGAATTAGAATCAACACGATACATGAATTGATGTCATTGTTGTGGTAAACAGTCAATATAACCATATATTATTATGTAGTTATCATGGATACATGATATAGAAAAAGGAACAAATTTGGTAATAGAAGAAATAAACCGTATATTAAACAAGCTGAATTTTACATATCTAGTAAGTTTGAAACAAGTACCAAGATTTAGAGATACAGAATTAAGAGTAAGAATTAAGACTACAGATTATTCCAGTCAAGTCATAAGAATGGAGAACATTTCAAGGCAAGGGTTATAGAAAAATGGGAGGGTCAAGTACTGACCTCTTGGGGAATATAAACCTTCACAGGACTGGATAGATGAAGGGACATCCGCAGAGGTACAACAAATGACCTTAAATGGGGGTGGAATCCTCAAACCCAAGACCCAAGAGAAGAGAGAGGGTTCTTTTTTGTTTGTTTTGTTGTTTTTAAAGAAATGATTTAGCACTGTTTAGAAGTCAAGGAAGATAATGAATAGAAGTGGGAAACATCTTTGAAAATCAGGAAGTCTAGAATGACTATAGTAGCAGTAGTCTTATTGGATTTGAGAGTAGCAACAGTGAAAATATCATTATGTAATTAAACTGAGATGTCTTTTTTCTGCTCCTTGAGATCTGAAATTTTCAAGGTTTGCCTTTATTTTAGAAATAAAATGACTTTGGGGGCATATGGGTGGATCACTTGGTTAAGCATCTGCCTTTGGCTCAAGTCATGATCTCCAGTCCTGGGATCAAACCCCACACTGGGCTCCCTGCTCAGTGGGAAGTCTGCTTCTCCCTCTGTCCCTCCCCCTGATTATGTGCTTGTGTGTGCATTCTCTATCTCAGATAAATTAATGTAAAAAGAAAGAAATAAAATGACTTTCAAACATCCAAAAAATGAAGAATGACATTAGTCTAAATCACTAAAATCACAGAGAAATTGCACTTAAAAGAAAAATCTGTTTTAACTTACATGAATTTTCTATGTATAAATAGTAAACTACAGTTCTGAAAGGAATAGTGCTGACCATCTTGAAAGTACGTTGGAGATCTCAATTTTGCTATTGTAGCAATTATAATCCTCAACTTGTGAAAATTTGCCAGCAAAAATACTTCATGTATTTAAGATCATAGTCAGACAATAACCTCTGATTTCTTTTCTCAAACTATAATTTTAAGAGTGTGAAACATTCCTCAAAGAACATTTTCTTTTATTTATCACACCTAAAAAGCAATCTATTTTCCTGTGAAGAGAATTATATGGCCAGATCACTCAAGCCATTTCTATAAGCCAAAGTTTGACTTAGGTATACATAGCGTCACCCTACTGATTTTAGCACGGTGGTGGAATTGCATTACATTGATAATATTGATCAATTTAGTCCTGATAATTTATTAAAAATTTAAGCAAAATAATATATTTTTTAACAAGAAAAAATAGGAGTTAGTCACATATATGGGTTCACTCAATCTTGTGTAACCATTGATAATTGAAAATATTCATTAACTTGCATCCTAAGGGAAGAGAACATCTAAATTTGTGTGTGAGTTGTTAGACATGGAGACTTCAAGGAGGATGGTAGGAGAAGGGAAGATGGGACTAGTAAAACAAAGAGATTGAACTATGTAGGTAGAAAGGGAATTTGGTGTATGTGTATTTGAGCTGAAATCTGTGATCTCATTGTTTCTGTGGCTTTTGAGTAGGCAATACACACTGGATTCTGGATTTTGCTTACACTGTTTTCTGGGAGACTTTCTCATCTCTTTCCCTTCATTTCAACAACTCCTTCTCATCCTTTATCCTAAATCTCAGATCATAATAAATTTTCCTATAACAACATGAACTTTTCATTTTAACCTTATCATACTTTACTGTAATTACAGCATTTTAAAATACCAATCCTGAAATTTATTTTAATATTTTTGGGTGCTAATAATCATCTTACTCTTTATTCTTTTCCTAGCAGTAGCAAATTAGTGCTAAAGAAATCTAATTGAATAATTGAATAAAGAAAAAAATATAATCTACCTTTTTTTTTTTTTTAATAATCTACCATTTATTTGGAACATCAGAATGGAACAACAGTCTTTATAGCAATACAGGGAACGATTTGATTAACGTTACTTTAGTTTTGCAATTATCTATTAAAATATAGTATCAAAATTGGAGCAGATATAGGAGTCTTAAGGAATAATTGAAATCTTCAGTTATATGGAAATTCCTTATGGATTATTCAGTGGTTTGGAGATTTGTTAAATATTGGCCAATTTTTGGTTTTCAGACATTTCCTGAATAGGAAATCAAAGCTGTTGAAAAATAAGTTATTGGGAAATCAATATTATATTTATAACTAGAACATCCTTTGTTAAGTCAAGCTTTTGGCCTCTTAAAAGATGACATTGTCATGTTCTAACTATTGATTGCTTCCTGCCATAATCATGTTCAGATAAGATGTTAAAACTTTCATCTTTGTAAAGGTTTGCCTTTACAGTAGCTTCTTAGATATTTATTTTAAACCTGTGGAATAAATCATATATGTGTTGATGGATGTGAAGGATGAGGGAGGAAATCTAACAGAGTCATCAAGAACAATTTCATATTCATTTTTTCAAATTCTACAAGATGAAAGTTAGGGAAACAAAAACTGGGCATCTGAGTACTTTTTTTCTTTTTTTTTTAATTTTAGCAATGCAAACAAAAGTAGGTAGAAATATCCTGCTATTCAGTTTTGGTCAATTACTGGAGCATGCCATAATAGGTTTCATAAAAGTTAATCTATCAGTGTCTGCTTACTAGGAAATTCAGGCTAAGACAATTCATATGAGAAGTAGGGTCCAGGAAAGCAGATGATAGGTTGATGTTTGTAGTTGGATTACTTACTGCCAGACTGGCAATAAGGACTTCTTACTGATGATTCCAGTTGGTGGAACCCAGAGAGACTCTAGCATAAGATAAAAGTGCGGTAGTTAAAATTTTCACTTTTGATGAACTGGGATGGTATACTGTTGGGAAGAAATGTATTAGATGATGGAAATATACCACATTTGAAAAATATGGGGAAAACAGTAAATATGTGGACAATGGAATTGGCTAGCTATGATGAAAGTAATTAATAAGCGAGTGAAATCTAAGTGCAAAAGGCAAATAATCTCTGATTGCACATTAAAAAGCTCTCATCTCTTTAAAGAGAGATCAGATAAAACTGAGGGCCTGCCCCAGGAATAAACTATCATATTAGTTGAACTCCCAAAGAGGTAGGTCTGATATGCCAAGATTAGAGTTCTGTTTGGGAAAGATTGCGATCTTGATCCATGAGATGGGAATTTTGGATTCACATACTGAAAAGTCTTAGAAGTATATATTCTTAAGATTCCCTGAGCTTGTTCAAATGGCCTAATATTTTCTGTTATACTGTGTCACTAAGCTTTGGTTGAAGAAGATCAAGAGACTTCTCTGCCAAGACAACATGTGCACCTCTCATAATATGTACTCACTTTCCCTCCTTGTCCAAATCCCAGTTAATAGGATTAAGTTACAACAGGTATTTAAGGATAAGTAGAGTCTGATAAGGCGTCAAAGTAGCTATAACTCCAAAAGGTAAGACCTTACTTGTGCATGCCAGCTGGGAACATGTGCAAGGGATATCAGGGGGTCTTGAAACTAAAGTTGGATAAATTAGAGGTTATCAATTTGTGAGTGTCTCTTAGAATACAAGATTTAATACACTGAAAGGACCCTAGTAAGTGGTATAAAAATGCCAGGAGGGGGCTTTTAAAAGCATGAGAAAAATGGCCCCACCACCCACAAACTTCCTAATTCAATAATTAGTTTTAAAAGGTTATTTTATAATTACCTTAGATTTTCTACTTCCTTACTGTGTGTGTGTGTGTATTCTATAATAAAATTAGTTATCTTTTGATACCCAGATTTTATGATTCATCAAATTAATCGTGATTTGTGAAGACTAAGTTCTCTTTACACTCATTCTAAATTGTTTATTGAGGCCATTTTCTTGAATTGGGGATTTTTTTTTAAAGATTTATTTATTTATTTATGATAGACATAGAGAGAGAGAGAGGCAGAGACACAGGAGGTGAGAGAAGCAGGCTCCATGCAAGGAGCCCGACGTGGGACTCGATCCCGGGACTTCAGGATCCCGCCCTGGGCCAAAGGCAGGTACCAAACCACTGAGCTACCCAGGGATCCTGAATTGGGGATTTCTAATGTCTTCATTTTTCTGTCTTATCTGACTTTCATTTTATCTTTCTTTCTCATTTAACTCGTTAACTAAGCTAAATTATACCTAGTATGCCTTGGAACATATTTTCTCTTGCATGGAGGTTACTCTCTCAGTCTTCTGAATATTCAGCTACTTTTTTTGAAGATGAACATTTTCCACTGGATTTTAAGTATACTTAACACTGCCCTTTGAAAAGAAAATAAGAGTAAGAAAAACAAATTCCTCCCACCATTCTCTTATATCTCAAGATACTATTCTGTTTTTATGACTTTTCTAGCAAAATTCTGAAGTGATCTAAGTGTTGCCTTCATTTATTTACTAGTCACTCACTCTTAAAAACTATAATTCTAATGCTAAACCCCATCACTCACCCAAATTGTTCCTCCTAAATTGGCAGTAAACCCTCATGTAACTAAATACAATAAGCATGTTTTTTTCTTCTCTTGACACTATCTTGATGCTTGCTAGGCTTATATAAAGTAATCTACTTTTCCTTCTTCCTCTCTAGCAAATCATTTGCTATCTTTTTACAAGTGCATAGCTCTTTATCCAAATATAAAATATTTGGGTTCCTCAATATCAACTTTCTGTTTTACCATTTTCTCATTTTGCGGTTTCCCTGAGAAATTTTGTCTATATCTAAGCTGAAATAGCCGCTTATACAAAGAAGCCATCCATACCTTCATTCACAGCATCTACCTCTTTGAGTTTGAGGCTTAAATCTAGTTGTTTACTTAAGTTCTCCTCTTAGATTATGCAAATATGGAGATCATTCTGGATCCCTACACCTCCCATAACCACCATATTATATACATAAATTTAGTAAATTGAATTATGGTTCAAATTCTTTACTCCCCTATGGTAGGATTATATATCCACAACATTTCTTATTTTACAATATTTCCCTCATAGTGCCCTACTCCACCGGCGTGATTAAGCTTGCCCTCTTGCATTGTTTTGAACCATCATGAAAACAGCATGTCCCCAAATAACTGCACACTCTTAATCCTAAACCTCAGAATAATGACACAGGAGCAGACCTGAAACCAGCCAGTAGCCTGGAGTACATTAAGGATCAGACAAGTCCAGTCTATTTATTTATTTTTTTAAAAAAGATTTTATTTATTTATTCATGAGAGACACAGAGAGAGAGAAAGAGAGAGGCACAGACACAGGGATTAGCAGGCTCCGTGCAGGGAGCCCGACATGGGACTCGAACCCAGGTCTCCAGGATCACGCCCTGGGCTGAAGACAGGCGCTAAACCACTGAGCCACCCAGGGATCCCCCAACAAGTCCAGTTTAGATAAAGTAAATGGTAGTGCATTTGCATACTAGCAAATCTGAGGACTGTGAGGATGAAAATATGTATTTGTTGTTATAAGCCAGAGGATTGCCAAGTTTTTTTTAATATGCTACAGACCTGATGATTAATAACATCACTTCTGTTAATTTTACCTCCTAAATATCTCTTGAGTTGGTTTGCTTTTCTGCATCTCTTCCCTCTTATCAAACTTACTATTTCTTGAATACTGAAATGATCGCCAAATGACTCTACCTGTGTCTCCTTATCTCTTTGTGTCTTGTCTCAATATCGCTTCTAGAGCCATTTAGAGATGTGAGTTTAATCAAAATACCTTCATTTTCTTCCAATTCTCCTTTATACTTAAATACTTCAAATGCTGTTCTTTCCTTTTAAAAAGAGACAGATCTTCAAAAGCCTTTTGTAATTGGGCTTATTGGTCTCATTTTCTTTCAAGCTGCCCTATCCTCTCTACTTCAATCACATGGACTTTGGTTCCTTCACATTTGTGTTTTCCTGGCATTGAAATTGTACCAACGTTGTTTCTTTTGACTGGCACGCTCATCCAGTTCCTTTTTTTTTTCTGGTTAACTGTTTGCTATCATTCAGGTCTCAGTCCCTTCTTCAAAAATTTTTTCACATACTTCCTGACCAGGCCAAAACTATCATACTTCCTTTATTCTTTGGTTTTATTGTACTTATAACATTTGAAAGTATACATCTATTTATCTATTTCATTTACTTCTACCTTATATGAGAATGTAAGTTCCTGAGAGCATGGTATGTCAATAGGACAATGTCTGGCATATAGTAGTTGCTCATTAAATAGGAATAAATAGATTTTATTTTGACCATTGCCTCTAAGAGCAGTCATACCCAAACTTACTAATGTTAAAAACTTTGGCTTTGATGTCTCAGTTAGCCACATCTCACTTACTTTGAACTGAAATAACATATTTGTTGAGATTGCTGCTTAGTTTGCAGGCATATGGATTTGCTGCATCTCATCTTGCATATATGCAATCAAAAGTTTTTCCACTATGCGGATCAGCCAATTATGTTTTATTGTTGCCATTGATTGCATTGGATTACTGTTATTCATTTTTAAAAGAATATTTTTCACATCTCTTAAAATATGGTTCAAAGTAGAATGCTAAAACTTGAAGCTAAAGGCTAGCTCATCCTATTTTATTTCCATACTTGTTGACTCTAAAGAAGCTGTTTTATTTCCAAAATGAGGAATTCTTTGACTTTATTATTTTTGACATTTTTGAGCCTTATATAACCATTCACATGAGAAAATTTTTAAAAGGAAACTAAGACAAAATTTGTGAAAAGTACACTATAATAAATGAATATTCAGTAAGCATATGTAGATAATATTTTTATGAAATAAGTTGTTTTAATTTTATAGTCCATAAAATGTTGTCTTTACACTTATTTTTAAAAATGGTTAATCTTTCAGGAGGATTGATATGTGCCAGAATGAAAATGTAACCACTTAGCTTTGACTATCATTTGAAATTATTTTTTACTTCCCAACAAAAAATAAATGTCCTTTTTTTTGAGATAAGAAGTTTTTAAATACTTCAGCTCACTTGAATCTAAGAGTCCATCTTCTCATTCTAGCATACTTGAAAAATCACTGACATAAATTATAGGATAGCAAAAACTCAAATATGACATAAAATGTTCCATTCAAATCAAAAGAGGAAGGAGAAAACCCATTATTTTTTTTTTCCTGAGCCATTAAGAGTGGACAAGAAGGAAAGGAAATGGAGCTAGGCAACAGAAGTAGGGCATGGGTTTAACAGCCTTGTTATGCCAAAGTCCAACATGGAAATACAGTAGAAACATTAGGGGAAAGCTAAAAGTAGAGAGGATTTTTACACTGTTACTATTGGGGACCTTGAGAAGGAAACATTGGAGAGATAATAAGACTTTCCATAGGTGTCATCATATTTTTCCTCACAAAAAAAAAAAAAAAAAAGGTGGAAAAAAAACCCCCTGAAAATATACAACTCTTCTTGGATTCTTTAGAGAATTGAGAACGCGAGGAAATTCATTACTTCCCAAACTGGAAAGACAGTTTGATATAGAGAATTACAGCTCAATTCGAGCAGTTGCTGGAGTCAGCAACTGGTAGGAATATTTAAAGGTAATTACTAATTTCTAGAGACTGAGCCTTGACTAGTTCAAGAGCTAAACTTAGCTAAAACTCTTGGAAGCCTAGCCTTGGTGGTGGCAGCAAGGGTGGGGAGTGGGAGTGGAGGGAGTGGAGTTCTAAAAGCTTTTCTGAGTTTTATTTCTAGTTGCCCCACAGGGTTCTCAGATTGAAGACTGGAGAAAAATCTCCAACCTCTAAGAAAAGGAGAGAGAGAGGTAACCTTTACAACTACACCCAGATCATTTTTTTTTGCTTAAGAGACTGTCATCAAGAGAAACTATTTTATCAGGATCTAGCAGTGCTGGGAAAAAGGAAATAACCAACTACAACTTCTTCTAGCTTTCAATACAGGAGAAAAAAGAAAACCCAATTCCAGCCCTGCTAGCCTTCCTGTTACAACTACAGGGAGCAAAACAACAACAACAAAATCCACAACAACAACACTGAGAAATCCTTGTGAATGTCATAACCCAGGGGAACAGATTAAAAGACTAAGATTTAATCATATGATTACAGACTGCTTCACCTTTTCTATACTTTACCACTATAATAATAGTGATTAGCTGAAATAACTGAAAAGCTTAGACCTTATTTAACACAGTCTCTTGGGAGACCAAAGACCACAGGAAAGACAAAAACAAGAACACTGGAAAAAGTTTAGTGTTTGATAGTATAGGTTCAGCAAACACAGACTAACTTCTAGCCAGATAAACATAAAGCCTCACACTAAGGACTTATTAACTCCAAGTTTTCTTTTTAAACCTGATACATCATGTATAGCCATTGAAGAATAATAAGGCTTACTAAAAAAGCAAAAATACAGCTGAATAAACAAAATAAGCAATAACACTGGACACACATGACAGAAATTTTGGAATTGTCACAACAGGAATTTAAAATAACTATCAATAAAATGTGAAGAACTATAATAATAAGAAAAGTAGACAACATGCAAGAAAGGTAATAGAAGCAAAGAGATGAAAACTCTGAAGAATCAAAAGGAAATGTTGGGGGAAAAAAACTGTAACAGAAATGAAAAGTACTTTTCATGGTTTCATCAGCAGACCTGTCCAGGACCAAAAAAGAATCAGTGAGCGTGAAGACATGGCAATACAAATACCACACTGAAAAACAAAGAAGAAAAAAGCATAGGGGAAAAAGCAACAGAATATTCAAGAACTGTGGGACAGTTACAAAACGTGTAAGAGGCATAATGAGAAGATATGAAGAAGAGAGAAACAGTATAGAATATTGGGAGTTATAATAGTTGAGAATTTTCCAAAATTAGTGACAGATAGTAAATCTCAGATGCAAGAAGCTGTGAGAACACAAAATAAGGTAAATTCCAAAAAATCTAAAAGTAGGCATATCATAGTCAATCTATATATAATCAAAGACAAAGGAAGACGGCAATGAAAAGTAACACCTATACTGAAACAAGGATAAGAATTATGTCAAATTTCTCCTGAGAAACTATGTAAAAAAAGAGTAGAATGAACTAAAGTATTGAAAGAAAAAAAAACACATTAAGCTAGATGAAGTTTTCTTCAAAAGTGAACAAGAAATAAAGACTTCCTCTCAGAAAGAAAATGGAGAGAACTTATCCTTACCAGTCCTGCCTTGCAAAAAATGTTAAGAGGCTCCTCAGAGAGAAAGAAAATGATATAGGTCAGAAACTCAAATCTGCAAAAAGAAAAGGAAAATCTTAGAGATGGAATAGATGAATGTAAAATGAAATCTTTTAAAATCTTTTATTTTTTATTGTTAATTATTATAACAAATAATACGTTCAAAATAATAGCAATGATATATTTGGCTTTTATAATTTATTGATAAATGTGTGATAGGGATAGGAAAAAGGAATCAGGGATATTTTTGTTTTAGTTATCTGCATTACCTGTGAAGTAATTTACTATTTGAAAGTGGATTTAGATTAGTTGTAAGTTGCTAAGTGTTTATTGCAAACTCTGTGACACTTTTTAAGAATAATTTTTAAAAAGTAAAGAAAGTATGGACTAAGAGAAGAGAGAAAATGGAATTATATAAAATGCTCAGCTAAACCAGAGAAGGCAGAAAAGGATGAAAACAATAAAGGCAGTGAATAGAAAACAGTTACAAATATAAATATTGGTCCTAATATATCAACAATCACTTTAAATGTGAATGGTTTCAATATAAAAATTTAAAGTTAGTGTTGTTCAGATGGATGAAGAGAAAGGTCATCTGTGTTTTGTCCACAAGAAATCCATTTTAAATATTAAGACATAGAAATATTGAAGGCATGGAGAGAGACATACCATGATAATATTAATCGAAGGAAAAGTAGAATAACTATTAATTTCGGACAAAGCTGATTTAGAACAAGAAAAATTATCAGGGATGTAGAGGACATTAATAATGATAAAGGGTGCAATTTTACACAAAAACGTAACTGATCCTAATATGTATGTACTTAAGAAGAAAGTCTCAAAGTATATAAGGCAAAAACTGATAGAATAGTGATATGAAATAAATGAATTCACTATTATTGCTTTTGACTTCACTTTGAGCAGTTGATAGAATCACCAGGCAGAAATAATTAAGGATATAGTTGAAATGGATAGCACCATCGATTGATGTATTGACATTTGTAATTAACGTAATTGATGTTTATAGAATACTTCATCTAAAAACAGAATACACATGCTTCTCATGCTTATATAGAACATTTGTCAAGATAGGTCATAATCTGGAACATAAAACATTCATGAACAAGTTTAAAGGAATAGAAATTATTACAAAGTATGCTCTCAGAGCATGATGGAATTAAGCTCGAAATTAATTACAGAAAGAGATAGAAAATCTCAAAAAAAATGAAGATTAAACAAAATCCATTTAAATAACACAAGGGACAAAAATCTGAAGAAGAATTTAAAACAGTTATAAGCTAAATAAAAATGTAAACTTACCAAGATTTGCAAGATGTAAGAAAATCAATACTTAGACAAAAAGTTATAGAATATAGTGAATGTGTTAGGACAAAAAAAAGGTTTAAAATATTATCTGTGCTTCCACCTTGTAAAAGAAGAAAAATTAAATCCAATATAAGCAGAAGAAAAGAAAAACCAGAAAGAAGAAATCAATGAAACTGATAACAGGAAAAGCAAATCAGTAGAGAAAATCAACAAAACCAAACAATGGCTCCTTGAAAAGATCAATAAAACTAATAAACTTCGAGCCAAGCTAACCAAGAATATCATAAATGAGACGGGGGCCATCACTAGAGATTTCATGAACATTACAGGGTAGTAAAAGAACACTGTGACCATCTCTATGCCCACAAATTTGATAACCTGGATGAAATGGAATAATTTATTGAAAGATACAGTACCAAAGCTTATACAAGGAGAAAAAGATAATCTCAATAAGCCTATATCTACCAAAAATTGAATCATTAACTAAAGCTTTTCAAAACAGAAATCACCAAGGCCTAGATAGTTTCACTGGTGAAGTCTGTCAAACATTTAAAGAAGAAAATATTACCAATTCTCTAAGATTTCTTTCAGAAATAGTAGAATAGAGAGTAATTCCTAACTCATTTTACAAGGCAAGCATTATCCTAATACCAAAGGCAGAAAAAGACATAAGAAATAAAAACTAAAGAACAGTATCTCTCATGAACATAGATCTAAGAGTCCTTAAAAAATATTAACAAGTCAAATGGAACAATGTATAAATATAATTATACTCTTTAACCTAGTGGTACTTATTCTGTGCAAATATAATTAGTTCAACATGTGAAAACCAATTAGTATAATCTTTCACATCAGCAGGGTAATAAAGAAGTTGATTTGTGGATTCAGTGTAATTCCAAAGTCCCAGCAACTTATTTTACAGATTCTGAGGCATCTGATTCTGAGGTTTACATGGAAAGACAAAAGACCACAGTGTTTAAGATAAGACAAAGTTGGAGGACTGACTCTACCTGATTTCAGGATTACGTAAAGATATAATAATCAAAACAGTGTGATATCGATGAGACAATAAACAAATAGATTAATGGGACAAATAGCCAAGAAATAGCCATATACAAATATAGTCAACTCACCCTTGACAAAAGAGGAAAGGTTAATTTCAACAAATACTGCTAGAACAATTGGATATCTTCACGTAAAAAAAAAAATGAGTATACACAGACTCTAAATGTTTCACAAAAATCAACTAAAAATGGATTCTAGATCTAAATTAAATTGTGTACAACTCTAAAATTTGTGGAAGATAACAGAAGAAAATCTAGGTGACATTCGTTTTGGTAATGACAGATTGAACACCAAGGCAAGAACCATGGAAGAAAAAAAATGATATATTGGACTTAAAAGTTTTGCTCTGTGAAAGACATTTAATAGACTATATTAAGAGATTGAAAAGATAAGTTACAGACCAGGAGAAATATCTTCAAAATGGTTATCTGATAAAATACTAATAACCAAAAAAATACAATAAAAATTAAAAAAAAATAAGAAAACAACCCATCTAAAATGGATAAAAGGATGTACCTGGATAGCTTAGTCAGTTAAGCGTCTGACTCTTGATTTTGTCTTGGTCATGATCTCCGGATCAGATTGAGCCCCACATTCAGCTGTGTATGGAGCCTGCTTAAGATTCTCTCTCTTCCTCTGTCCCTCCTCGCCTCGATAGATAGATGATAGATAGATGATAGATAGATAGATAGATAGATAGATAGATAGATAGATAGATGATAGATAGATAGATGATAGATGATAGATAGATAGATAGATAGATAGATAGATAGATAGATAGATGATAGATAGATAGATGATAGATAAATCTGAACAGACACTTCACCAGAGATACACAGCTGGCAAATAAGCATATGCAATGGTGCTCAATGTTCTAGAACTGCAGAATAAAACAATGAGATAATACTAAGCACTTATTAGAATAACTAAAATCCATATCACTAACAAAACCATATTCTGTCAAGGGTATGGAGAAGCAAGAACTGTCATTCCATGCTGATGGGAATGGTAAAATTGCTTTGGAAGTCAGTTTGGCAGTTTCTTACAAAGTTAAACATAATCTCACCATACAATCCAGCAATAGTGGTCCTAGTTATTTTTCCAAATGAGATCTAAATTTTCAATTTACATCTACAAAAAAGCCTGCATATGATTTTTATAGCAGCTTTATTCATAATTGCCAAAGATTGGAAGCAAATACTCTTCAATAGATGAATGGATAAACAAACTGTGGGACACCCGTGCAATGGACTGTTATTCAACAGTAAAAAGATATGAGCTATCAAGCCATGAAAAGATGTGAGGGAAACCTACATGCATATCGCTAAGTGAAAGAAGTAAGTCTGAAGAGGCTACATACTTAATAGTTAATCCAATATTATTCCAACTGTATAACATTCTGGAAAAAGGCAAAACTCTAGAGACAGTAAAAGCTCAGTAATTGCCAGAGTTCTATGGGGTGGGAGGGAAGGTTGGATATGTGAGAAAACTAGGAGTTTTAGGACAATGAAACCCATTCTGTATAATACTGTAATGGTGTATATGTGCCATTATGCATTTGTAAAGACACATGGAATTTACAACACAAAGAGTGAATCATGATGTATGCTATGGATTTTGGTTAATTGTAGTGTATCATTATTGATTAATCAACTGTAACAAACCTATCACTCCAATGTAATATGTTAATAATAGAAAATATGGACAGGGAATTTCATTCATTTTTTTTCATATTTTTTCTGTAAACTTAAAACTGGTCTACAAAAGGAAAAGCCTATTTAAAAAAAAGATTTATTTGTTTGACAGAAAAAGCACAAACAAGGGGAGCAGCAGAGGGAGAGAGAGAGAGAGGTAGGCTCTCTGCTGAGCAGGGAGCCCAATATGGGGCTTGACCCAAGGACTCTGGGATCATGATCTGAGGTGAAGGCAGCCACTCAACTGACTGAGCCACCTAGGTGCCCCAAAAAACCTATTTTCTTTAAAAGGGTAATAAAATCAGAGTGTCACAAAAATGGAGATGTGATAATTGGGGCAATTACTATGGATATGTAAATGTTATAAAATACTGTTTCTGATAGAACGGTAGTTTCAGTGACTAGCCAATAGTTCCATTGGAAAAACCAGGAAGAAAAAAATTAAACTTCACTACACAAGTCATTTTTGAAATGAAATCAGAAAGCATTGGGAGCAATTAAATAAAATGAACTAGAGGTCTTGAGATCTGAGCCCACCACTTGAGATATTCTCTCTCCATCTCCCTCTGCCCCTCTCCCCAATCATGCTTGTGCTCATTCTCTGTCAAATAAATAAATAAATCTTAAAAGGCTAAAATGAACTAAACGTTTTGGGAGGTATTTGAAGTGAACCTACCAAGGCAATCTCTAACCATTTTATACTTTGGGGCTATGTGCAAATACTGGATACATGCCCCGGTAGAAGACTTCGGCTTGGACAAAAAGAAAAAGCAAAGTTTTACTGGTTTTATGAGGCTGCTAGGAAAATTAGAAACTTGAAGAGACTGAATAAAGTACATATGCAGATTTCTTCATGGTACAGTTGCTGAATTTACTGTTGAATGGGAGCTAAGGAGATAGGCAAAAAGCTTCTAAAATGCAGAACCTCCCACACAGTTTCATGTGACTTGAGGGAAAAAAATTGACAGGAAGCATACCTGCCTTAAACACTTTCTTCTCTTTTCCTTAAGCTCTAATAGATTTTGGGATCCCTGGGTGGCTCAGTGGTTTAGTGCCTGTCTTACCCCCTGGGCATGATCCTGCTGTCCCAGGATCAAGTCCCACGTCAGGCTCCTTGCATGGGGCCAGCTTCTCCCTCTGCCTGTGTCTCTGCCTCTCTCTCTCTGTGTCTCTCATGAATACATAAATAAAGTCTTAAAAAAAAAAAAAGATCTATCAGATTTTTAGGCCAACCATGAATGGAGGTTGGAAAGCTGGATGGAACCCAAGAAGGTCAGAACTGGGCCTACTCAGCTTTTAGGACTGGAGTCAGAGAGACCTGCCAGGCTTGTAATCAAAGGCTCTAGAGGGACATATTCTAGAAACAAAGGTGAAATAGAAGATTTAATGTTTGTAAAACTCAAGTTCCAAACTCAATTTAGTTATATATGTTACTAGATTAAGTTATTCTGTTTATCCCCTTGTTAGACTAAAGATCTGAAACACTCTGGTGAAAGAAGAATTAATACAGTGCTCAGCATAAACATATGTTAAAAGCATTTGTAAATATGACTGATAATCACAAGGAAAGACAATAGATGAAGATGCACATATGATCCAGATGTTTCAACTAACAAAGGATTTTAAAATAACTATGATTAATATGTTGAAGACAAAAGAGAAAAAACAAAAGACAACAGAGAAATGATTTCAATGCAGAATTACTATTTAGAAATAAACTAAATTATTGTTCATGAACTGGAAGATTCAGTATTGTAAAGATTTCCCCCAAACTGATGCATAAATTCATCGCATTTCCTTCATATCGAAATAAATTTCCTCTAGTCACTGCTGTATTTTGGCATATATACGTATGTCAAACATATGTATGTGCTTAGTTCTGTTGGAGAAATAACAGTTAAAACCAAAATCTCCCAAACCAGAAAATATCTCTATAAAAGTAAGGAGAAGAGAAAGAAAACAATTGTATTACGGAATAAGCATCATTCAGAATATAGTATTTATCACAGGCAATCTCCTAAGTGACAATAAAGACAGAAATTTCACCCTTTTATATAGTGAAGCAGATATAATTCATTACACACATGTTCTCAAGATAACGATGACTAGTCCTCAAATAAGAGTACTTAACAAACACTATTTCTTATGTATGATTCATACTGAGTTTACTTGGTAATGGGATGACTATATGTATTAGCTAATTTGCTTTATACAGAAAAAGAGGTCATTTTGGAAGTTGGAATGTAGCCTTCTGAAGTTAGGTTCCTACACTCCTGCAGAAACTGGAAGATAGGGACACTATTCTTGATTACATTTCAAAGAGATGATTTCTAGATCTTTAAGAAAAACAATCTTGGGATGCCGGGGTGGCTCAGTGGTTTAGCACCTGCCTTCAGCCCAGGGCCTGATCCTGGAGACCGAGGATCAAGTCCCACATCAGGCTCCCTGCATGGAGCCTGCTTCTCCCTCTGCCTGTGTCTCTGCCTTTTTGATGATTTGATGGCTTTTTGATGATTTGATGGCCTTTTGATTATGGCTTTTTGATGATGATTTTGATTCTTTTTGATGGCTGAGTAATATTTCAGTATATACATACACCACATCTTTTTTATCCATTTATATGTTGATGGACATCTGGGCTCCTTCCATATTTTGGCTATTGTGGACCTTGCTGCTATAAACATTGGGGTGCATGTGCCCCTTCAAATCATCACTCATGTGGAATTTAAGAAACAAAACATGAACATAAGAGAAGGAAAGGAAAAATAAGATGAAATCAAAGGAGGCAAACCCTTAAGAGACTCTTAACTATAGGAAACAAACTAAGGGTTGCTGGAGGAGAGATGTGGGGTAGGATGGGGTAATTGGATGATGGGCATTAAGGAGGGCTTAAGTAATGAGGTGTTGTATGCAACTGACGATTCACTAAATTCTACCTCTGAAACTAATAATAGTATATGTTAATTAAATTTCATTTAAATTAAAAATTTAAAAATATATATTTTTAGATATTTTATTTATTTATTCATGAGAGACAGAGAGAGGCAGAGACACAGGCAGAGGGAGAAGCAGGCTCCCTGCAAGGAGCCTGATGGTACTCGATCCCAGGACCCAGGGACCATGCCCTAAGCCTAAGGCAGATGCTCAACCACTGAGCCACCCAGGTGTCCCAGAAAAAATAAAAAGATTTATATACATTTCAGAGACAGAGGAAGAACTTAAAAGTTTTCTAAGATAAGTTTTCTGAGAAAGGTCAGGGTGAATGGAAGAAATAGAATGTCAGTCTTTCCCCTTATTTTCAGAAGGAGGAATTAAGCTTTTTTTTTTTCCCCTTAGATTGTATTGCCCTTAAAGTCTCCTTCCTGCTCTAATATAAAATAGTAACATTACAATTTTTTAGCTGTCTTCATTGCTGTTTCTATCTTTCTCTGGGCAGGTTGTAGCCATCTAAATATCCAGCAAGTCCATTATAAAGAAAAACAATTATTAGAATTACCAGATAATAACAAATCTACTGAAATTTTAAAAATTTGCCTTGGAGGAATAACTTTGAATATGGCATACTAGTGATATTTGATTAACAGTAAACAAAATCTTTTAGTTCTATATTAATTTCACAAAATTATTGTAATGCTTTATTGCTTGTATTTTCAAATGATTAACTGAGTATTATTTGGTAATTCATTTTGAAATTTTACCACATCAAAGTCTGAGGAGTAGCTGAACTCTGAAGCCTGATAATTTAAATTTTTATTTAGGAAGTTTTCTTCCAAAGCTCAATAAATTTCACCTGAGAGACAGTCGATAACATAAGTATCATCTTATTCACGTGACAATTTAGGCCCTTTCATAAGTAGTCTGTCTTCCCAATAATTTTTTCCAAATGTGATACACAAAGACATCCATGGCTATCATCTAGTATCCAAATCTTATTATGAGGCACCCAATAAAAGATGTTTAATGTATATGGTTCTGTTTTAAATCTTGTATCAGATCTAAATCAATAATTGTAGTTTTATAATAGGCAACTAAATTCCATATAATAGATATTTGTTTTAGTTTGTACTGGAACTGCAGAAAACTTGAATCTCAAGGTTAATCTAGTAGTATTAGATCAGTCTATATCTGTAAATGACAGATTTCTGTTTTTTAAATAGATGACCTCTTCTTTTCTACACCATCCTTCCAGTCAAACTGGTTAAAATATTTTTGTGTCACATTTAGGACTGAATGCACGGATGCATATTAATTACTTCTACTTGGTTATTATAAAACATCACTAATGGATATGGTCCCAACTTTACTGTTAGCAATTAACCTATTGGGTTCATAAGTCCAGGCTCTGTTTATACCAGGAGTATAATTTAGACAAGTTTGTGGGAACCATTACTGAGAGTACAGAATGAAAAAGTAATGGAAAAAACGATCATATTTACGTTTTAGTAAATTGTAATTTTAATATAATAAGCCTACTGTGAACAGAATAATATTTTGCTAGAATACCTCCTCTTAGTTCACTACCAATGCCAATACCCCTACCAATACCAGTTACTGTAGAAAAGATAGATTTTAAGTCCTTTGTAAGAAACCCAGTCCAGTTCTCCCTCAGTGCTGGCTTCCCTTAAGCATGAATCCAGTTGTTGTTACTGTTGTTGATTTTTCCAATTTGATAGCCTCATGGGTGATCAGCAGCACTTGAAAGGATCTCTCCCAATGGTCTGACATCCTGTCTTGTCTGTACAGCACTTTTACATAGTTGAAATCTCCTGGTCAATGGAAGTGTTAGGTTTCTTCTGGCAAATCTTTCCAGGCCCTTATTATTTTTATATCTTAAAGTTTCTGGGGAAAAAGGGTTCTTTTAAAGTACTGGGCATGATTAGGAGAGCATTAAGGCAAATCAAGCATAGGAGATAAAAAAAAAAAAAAAAAAGCATAGGAGATGATCTCAGACCAAAATTCAGAGCCCCCCCCCACCAAAGGTTTAAAGGGAGAGATTCCAAAGTTGTTTTTGTGCATCACTCTAATATATAACAAGCTAGTGGTAAAACTTTAGGCCATTTTAACATATTATGTCACAGGCTTTTAACCAATGAGGGCTTTTTCTTCCATTTCTTTTATGTTTAATTTGATTCATTTGATCTATTTGTCCAGAGGACTGAGACACAAAGGAATCTGCAAACGTTTGCATAATTTTTGGTTGATGGTAGAAATAACATGACTTCCCCTGTCCTGGTCAATGTGCTCTGATAGCCCCCAAATGGGAATTATGTGTATTAAGAGAAACTTCACTATTATCTGAGTATTGGCTTTTATTTTATTTTTTATTTTGTTTGTTTAAAGATTTTATTTACTTGAGAGAGTGAGAGAGAGAATGGGCTCTGGGAACAAGGGGGAGGGAAAGAGAGTCTCAAGTAGACTCTACAGTGAGTATGGAGCCAAATGCTGAACAAGATCCCACAACCACAAGATTACAACCTGAGCTAAAACCAAAAGATAAAACCAAGAGACACATGTTTAACCTCCTGTGTACTGGCTTTTAAAGAGAGAAAGACTTCATGTCCTATGGACACATCTATACCATAACTGGTTATACCTCTAGCCTTTTATAAGCATTAGTTCTATGAAATTCATCTGCCATCAAGTTCCTGGCAAAGTTGGTCAGGGAGATCTTCCTGCATTTTTCTTGGGAGTAGACTGTAAGGAATTCTCCTGACCTATTACCTTTCTTCAATGTTTTGAATAATATAATCTTTTTGTTAGGCATTGTGGTAGTCTAGTGCCTTCAAAATTCCTTTCATTCAGATGGTTTTGATGATACGACAATCCCAACTGAACAAATAGGGCCTGAGGTATAGGAATTATGTTGTTAAGTAAATCTGATAGTTCAGTCAAATTTCTTGTATAATCCATTTGTTCATTTCTTTCTGTCAAGAATATTTTTGGAAATGAAGAAAATTTTCTTATTATATTAAAAGTGGAGTTTCTTTTTTTAAAAGATTTATATATTTATTATTTTAGAGAGGAAGTGAGAGAGTGCGTGAGCCTGCAGGAGGGGGGAGGGACAGAAGGAAAGGGAGAGTGAGAATCCCAAGCAGACTCCCTGCAGACTACAGGGCTCCGTATCACGACCTCAAGATCATGACCTGAGCTGAAACCAAGAGTCAGACACCTGACCAACTAAGCCACCCAGGAGCCCTCAAAAGTGGAGTGTCTAAGCTTGGAGTCTGCCACTTCTTAACATTAGCTTTTGTAGTTGTTTCATCAGAATTATTACCATTAAAAACTTTGTCTTTCTGCCCTCTGTGTGCTCTATAATGAATTACTTATACCTGATGAGTAGCCTAGAGTGGAGCCTTAAATAAACTATCAATTTATGAAATATTTTAGTTATCATTAAAGAAAAACAAAATTCCTCTTTTAAAAAATTAATCTTGTTGTGTGACAGACAACAAATATATATTTATTGTTAGAATATATGTGTACTTTAAATCCAGACCAAGAATTGTAGCTTCAGTAATTATTATTAGCTAATCTTCTTGTGCAAACTTAATTCCAGACAAAACATAAGCTTCTTAGGTTTTATGATAAGTTATTACAATATAGCCTTAACTGGGCCACTTTTATCCCAAGTACATGACCATCAATAAACATTATTAAATATGTAATATGAATAGAAATTTCAGATAAATCATGTTGGGTTTTTAATAAATTTAGAATTTCTAAATATGGGCGAGAGTTTGTAGATAATTTTAACTTAGAGCCTCTTCAGAGATACTTGGGTGTCTCAGTTGGTTAAGTGTCTAATTCCTGATTTTAGTCAGGTCATGATCTCAGGGTCATTAGATCAAGCCCCTCGTTGGCTCTGAGCTGGGCGCATGGAGCTTGCTTAATATTCTCTCTCTTTCCCTTTGCCTCCCACCTACTTGCTTTCACACCCTCTCTCTAAAAATAAAACAAATCTTAAGGTTTTTAGGTCTGTCATTATCATGCAGTTGTCCCATCAAAGACTGTGATCACTCTGCAAAAGCTGAATCTACTTTCTTCAATACTATACTAGAGCCATAAATTAACTAAGATTTGTTGTTGTTGTTTTAGTAGGCCATTTTATGCACAAGATGCGGTGACTCCTAGATTTTAATGCTCTGTAGCCTCTAGCTGACAAAATGTATGTCCTAAATATCTTACTTCAGTTTGGCAGTATTGAAATTTGTGTGATGAAACTTTATGTCCCTGTGAAGCAAAGTGTGTGTGTGTGTGTGTGTGTGTGTGTGTGTGTGTGTATTTCTGTGTGTGTGTATGTGTATCGTGAAGTAAATGTTCTAAGAAAAGAATGTAGAAGGAAGCGTCCTCCCTGTTTTCAATAGGAATCTAGAAACTATGAAGAAATCATTACTTTAAATGTAAAGGGCTTAAACTCTCCAATAAAAAGTCAAGTGTTGGCAGAATGGATAAAAACAAATGACTCAATTGTATGCTATCTACAGGAGACTCACTTTAGATACATAGACACAAATAGGTTGAAAGTGAAAGAATAGAAAAGGATATTCCATGAAATAGTAACCAAAAGTAAATGAAGTGGCTATGCTAATATTAGATAAAAGACTTCAAATTTTTAAAAAAGTTTATAAGACAAAGAAGTGCACTGTATATTAATAACACATTTCATGCAATAAGAAGATATAATAATTATAAAAACATACATACCTAATGACAGACTATCAAAATAAGTGAAACCCAAATGGATAGAATTGAATGGAGAAATTGACGGGTTCTACAATAATGGCTGGAAACAAGTCCTCCACTCTCAATATTGGATAGAACAACTAGATGGAAGATAAAGAAGGAAGGACTTAATAAACCAGTCAGATCTAACAGACATCTATCCACTTCATCAAACAACAGCTACTCATTCTTTGCAAGTGCATGTGGGAAATTTTCCATGGTAGGCCATATCATAGACCACAGACTTTAAAAAACCAAGTGACTAAAGAAGATGTCACAAGGAAATTAGAAAATAATGATTGAAAATGAAGGCATGGTCTACAAATATAATGGGAAACAGCAAAAGCCGTGCTAAAAGGGAAATTTATAGCTATAAATACATACATTAAAAAAAATAAGATTGGGATGTTGGGGTGGCTCAGTGGTTAAGCATCTGCGTTCAGCCCAAGGCCTGATCCTGGAGCTCCAGGATCGAGTCCCACATTGGGCTCCCTGCATGGAGCTTGCTTCTCCCTCTCCCTATGTCTCTGGCTCTCTCTCTCTCTCTCTCTCTCTCTCTCTGTGTCTCTCATGAATAAATAAATAAAATCTTTTTTAAAAAAATAAGATCAACAACAAAATCAACAACCTAACCTTAAAACTTAAAGAACTAAAAAAAGAAGAGAAAACTACACCTGAAGCCAGCAGAAGGAAGGAAAATAGGAATATTAAAACAGACATAAATGAAATAGAGAAAACAATAGAGAAAATTAATGGAACCAAAAGTTTTTTTTTTTAACCAACATAGACCTGCAAATCTATATTTCTAATATGCTATTTAATGTGTACATTCAGGATTTTTTAAATCTAGTGACTCCTTTTCATTTCTACTTCATTATTTTTTCATTGGTCTGATTTTTAAAATAATCTATTTTTCATTACAGTTTATCTCTCTTCTTTCTATTATAACAGTTTAAAATGCATTCGGTAATTTCTCAAATTTATTTTGTTCTTCGAGTTACTAAGTTTTTTCTTTGTATGTGTACAAGTTTTAGCTTTCTTTCATGTTTTTCTCCATTGTATGAAGTATAATTTTTATTTAGAAGCTTCTCTTTTGCAGAATTGTTTTCATCTACTTATTGCCAACCCACACAAGTGGAAGAAAATATAGTCACAATATGCTTTTTCTTCTTCTTTCTATGTTCCCAGAGTTTTAGTTGTCTTCAGTGCAGTTCATAAATCAGTTTGGTTCATCTAGGTCTCTTGATTTGTCAGAAATGTGAATTCAGATCCCAGGCTTACATTCCTTACTGAAGATATATTTTTTAAATGCCTAGATTTCTAAGCTGTGACAAGTTTCATTTTATTTTATTTTATTTTATTTTATTTTATTTTATTTTATTTTATTTTATTTTATTTTATATTTTATTTTATTTTATTTTATTTTATTATTTTATTTTATTATTTTATTTTATTATTTTATTTTATTTTATTTTATTTTATTTTATTTTATTTTATTATTTTATTTTATTTTATTTATTTTTTTATCATTTTCTTTCCAAAATCAGGTCAGCCTTTTGAAAGGCCTTAGTTGAGGATCTTTAGTTCCAGCACTACACTTTACTACACTTTATGTGAGCCTAATTCCACCTTTCCTGTCTTCTGGTAGGTATTACATTGTAGCTCCTAGGGTCATTATCTGAGTTTCCAGGCAATTATAGAATCAGCTGATATATTTACCACTGACCTTCTGCTTTCTTTTCATTTATGGTAACTGGAGATCTCCTTTTTTTTTTTTTTTTCCAAACCCAACTGTGGGTTAAAGATTTCTATCTTTAATTTATAATTTCAATATGTGTTTAGACTGAGGATAGTAGGAGAAAATGTGGGAAGATATCTGTAACACCTTAATACATCATGGAGTCAAAAGAAATTGTAAGCCATTTTCTGAATAATATGAGGTAAAGCCTTTAAATCCCTGTAAAGTGGATTGTTTCCCAATACTCGAGGGTCAAAGAAAGGAGCACTTAGTTACACTAATGTAAAACTATAACTGAAACTAAAATTGAAATTGAAAGGGGATGAGGAACTATGATTATAAGGAGTTCAAGTACTTTATGTAATAATGAAGAAGGTTGAATATTTTATAGTAGTTTTCTGTCTTTCCTCAGAAAAAAAAAAATCTTCTTTCTTAGAGTGGGTTTAGATCACTGTGCCCGTAAACTCATATTTATTTTTCTGGAGTAGTGTATGGTTTTTGCTTTGTTGTAGTTGTTTGGTTGTTTTTGAGCACTTGCAAAAGATTGCAGGAGAGTTATGCAATTCTTCTTCTTTCCACCAGAATCAAGATGAGAGATTGAAGAATCTGGATGGGATGTAATAAGTGCTGTCTTGGATTGAGCAGATATTGCCCTTGATGTGATATTATTTAAGTTTTTGAATTCCTCAGCATATTTCCAGGGAAATATTCCTGGAGCTGCCCATTTAATTTGGCAAGGGTTTTAAATAGAAGCTATCAATTTCTTTCTTTCTTTCTTTTTTTTCTTTTTTTTTTTTCTGATTACAAGTAATTTATCCCCTTGAATCTTCTGGTCACATTAGATTTTGGGTAATTTCTAAAAAAAATAACAAAAACCCCCAAATAAACAAAAATAAACAACAAAAAGAAAACAAAGAAATAAAACAAGAAAACACTCTCTCAAACATTTTTGAGATAGAAATATGGCCTGGGAAGTTGGGCAGTATTTTGGGTTGAGAAATAAGTCTATTCCCTTTTAAGTGCCTCATTCACTCTGAACTGGATTCTGAGCAGATCATGTGTGCTTAAGGGAACCCTGGAGTGAATCTGGATTTTGGCACAAAATGAGTGACAGAAAGAGAGGAAGCCCTTTAGCTTGTTAGAAAGGCATCTAGAAAAGAGACTCTTACCTTAGGAAACAAAATGAAGGTTGCTGGAGGGGAAATGGGGGGGGTAATGGGGAAACTGAGTGGCTGGCATTAAAGAAGGCACTGATGTAATGAGCACTGAGTATTATATGCAGATGATGATTAACTGAACTCTACATCTGAACTAATGATGTGCTATATTTTAACTAATTGAATTAAATGAAATAAGATTTAAAAAAAAAAGAAAAGGCATCTTGGAAAACTTTGCCACTCATAGGGTGGTGAGCAGGGCAGTAGTAACAAGGAGCAGCAACATCACCTAGGAGCTTGCACCCCACCTGAGACCTCCTGTGCATAATCTGCATCTTAATAAGATCCCCAAATGATTTCTAATGGACATTCAAGTTTGAGAATTGCTGTTGTGAAGAACTGAGTAAGATGTGTCAGGACATGGATTTTAATTTGTCATATCTATTTGCTAATTTTAATTATTTACATAATCCTTTTAATACTACATTTTGTTATCTTTGAACCTTTAGTAAAGAACTATTATCCCAACATAGTCTTGTAAGGACAAAAGAAAATTAAGCCATGCATGTGCACCTGCCTTGGGTCAGAGCGACAAAACAGAGGCGTGTTCATAGGCCACTGTGGTAAGAAATGGGAGATTCAATATTAGATGTCAACTGCCCCAAACTGCAGAATGTAATGAGAAGCTATATGGTTAGAGGTCTACAGAGAAAATAAGTTTCTTGAGACCAGAGGTAATGACATAGAGATCTGAATTGAGTGAACATTTTGCTATATTTATCTTTCTATATAGTGTGCAATAGTGTCTGTGGTTGGAACTGGGTAACTGTTCATTGAATTCAATCAAAATGCACTAAAGAATAGGTTTTTTTTTTTAAGATTTTATTTATTTATTCATGAGAGACACAGAGAGAGGGAGGCAGAGACACAGGCAGAGGGAGAAGCAGGCTCCATGCAGGGAGCCCGATGAGGGACTCGATCCCCGGATTCCAGGATCACGCCCTGAGCCGAAGGCAGGCGCTAAACCACTGAGCCACCCAGGGATCCCCAAAAGAAAAGTTTCTTGATGTGTGGATTATTTCATATTTTATTCAGTTTATTCTTCAATGTAATTATAGTAAGTCTACCTCTTTGGGTCTTCTACAAATTAATCTTCCTTCTGTTCTCTGATACTTTACATAATAAGCCTGTGTTCATATATATATAAAACATCCCCTAAATATTTGAAGCTGTCCATTCTGATATCCTAAGAGCTAATGCCCAACATCTTATCCCTACATGCTGACAGCACTCACCTTTTTCAGACATGTCCTTCTGGGAGTTATGTACCCAGACCTTTCATAATTATGACGATAGTACTCTTACCAAGCACAAGTGTTTTAGTGTCTTTTTTGAAGATGAGAGACTGTTTTCCTTCTCCTATCTCAAAGGATATACTGAGAATTTCAGAGCTACAAAGAGTTGAGAGAATTAAGCTGAAGAAAACTCATCTAAAGTGTTTGAATAGACAAAATCAAATCAATGATTGCTGGTTAAATGAGAGACACATAGCAAATATACTGCAAAATGAATTAAATATAATGAAAATAACTGCAGAAAATTTGATTAGAATCTGGGGAATCTACAAAGGTATCCAGATAGTAGGAAATGCATTTCCAAACGCCATTTAATTCTGTCAATATAACTTAGTAAATTTGCAGTTAGTCTCATTAAAATAATTTAAGTATATCAAACTTTTCATATTAAAGGTAGTGTTGTGGAAAACTTTGGGTGCACCTGAAATTATTTTCCTTATGGATCCACAGAGATGGGTCCTTTAAATGAGAAGTTTAAAGGTTTTTTTTTTTTATTAAACTCAATATGCCATACTTGGTAAAACTAATAAAGTTAGAATCTCATTCGTCTCACATGAATTCAAGTCAAAAATTTACTTGTGTTTCAGGTAGCTGTGCCAGATAGAGAATATTCCAAAATATTATCTTGAAGCCTAGTGTTATTGAGGATTAGATCTTTGAACTCTGTCAAAATGAAGGTACCAATGTTTGGTAAATATAAAGTCAAGTATATAAATAAACACAAAGAAAAATCTAGACATGATATAAAGATATCAAGGATTGGGGAAGTAGTTGAGAATTTCGAATACACTTAGGTATAAGTTTCAATCAACTAATCAATGCGTGGTATTCAGGACACTTTAATATGCCCAATGAGAAAGTCTTAATACAATGAAGGCCTCAGATGGCTACAAAATGAGACAGATTTCTTCCAGTTTAATGAAAATATAGCCTGTGATGTAGATCCTTAACAATAAGAATAAAGAGAGAAGAAAAATCAAGAATCAGAGACCCAGGAAAATGAATGAAAATTAAAATCTTAAGAGACAACATAAATAAAGCAATGCAGTAATAACATGGAAGTTTTAGGTAGAAGATTTTTATCAATGGTCATTTTTGATAGACTTGGAGACCTGAACATCTATTAGTGAAAACTCAAAGGAATTAAGAAAGGAGCCTCAGAGATGCTGACTTGTGGATTAAAATCCATAGATTAATTAGGATGGGGATATTAGTAGCCAGAAAATCAGACTTTCAGCAATAGTATACAGAGGTCAAACTTTGGGTTCTGAATACGGGTGGAGTTGATTTAGTTGTGACCTATGTCTTTATAGAATACAGAACTATGGATTAAATAAATAAACTACTTTGTTTATATAGCATCACATGGTTCCTATCTTTTATGGAAGAGGAGAGTAAGGCTGAGGGCAATTTGGGTTAAATAATTTACTATGATTTTAACTGCAATAAATCTAAAGAGAAGAGACCAAAGTAACTATCAGCATGGTTTGTTTACAAAACTAGGTGAACATGGTTTTATTTTATATATTTAACTGACAGATATTTCTAGGATAGGAATCACTTTTTGGAAACAGATCTAAGCAGGGGGAGTATTAATTTTTGTGTTATTTGTGACAAATTGTTTGTTGATGCTTAGGAAATTGTGTACTTCACTGAAAAATTAGAAGTAAAAAAAAAGTATAAAATACGTGTTTCCAGCTAGTCACATTATAGTTTCCTTTTTGGTTCCTATATTTAAGAGTTTGAATTCTAGAGTTAAACTTACTGTGTTTAAATTCCAACTCCAACATCTAGTAACCATGAGAGCTTAACTGATTTACCTAGTTTCTTGATGCCTCTGCTTCCCAGTCTGTAAAGTGGGTATCTACTTAAAATTCTTAAAATTGTTCTCCTGAGGATTAAATATTATACGTGAACCTATTAGACGAGTGCTTCACACATAATACACACACAATAAATGTTGGGTATTATCATTTTAGCAATCAAAAGAATGAACTTATCTTGAAATGACCTTAATATATGTTTCACATTTATCTTACTATGTTGTAATACAGTTTAAGGAGCCATAATACATTGAACCTTGACTAAACTCCATGGCTTATTAAGATTTTCCCTAAATTTTATTATTCCCTAAAATTTTATACCATATCATTGCTGCTGCCTCATTACTGAGTATCTATAAAATGTTTCTCATTTTTCTATCTCACCTTTATCCATTTACAGACCTTGGAAAGATCATTCCATAAGTGAAGCAAAAATAAAGCAAAGTTTAGATAATGTTTGACATGTTACCTTAATTAAAAATTACTGTTACTCTGAAGATAATCTTTAATATTTTTAGTGCTCTAAAACTCTGAAGAGGCAATTTAAAATAAACAGCAGTAGCTAGGAATACAGTTAAGCAAAACTATTTCACTTACACATTTTCCCCCTATCTCCCTGTACACACACACACACACACACACACACACACACACTTCATATATATCTTTCTCTTCCCACCTCTTCTAAATTTTATCAAGGGAAATAAGTACTGACATGATTAAGCATTTTTGTCAAGTGATTTTGTAGTTCATTATTTTCTTCCCACAAGTATAGTTTGTTGGCATATATAGAGCTGTTCAGTGACTAATGAAATATTTCCCTCAGGTATCTATGCGTGTTCGTGTGCAAGCAGCATTTCATGTTATTTTTCTTTCTTTTTGGGTTTCGGTGAATATTTTGTGAATTCTATAGGGTGAGGTACAAAAACAAAAATTACATTTAGCAGTATTCATTAAGGGATATATTACAGTTAAGCCTGATTAAATTCTGACAAAACAAAATAATTTACATTTAAAATCGAATCTGTATATATGTTAAAAGAGGAATAATCAAACACAAATGATTCTAATTGTCATTGTTTTTTTTTCAAATTAGTAAACTATGTTTTAGAAGAGTTTTAGGTTTATAGCAAAATTAAGCAGAAAGTACAGAGTTCTTACAATGGGCAAACACGCCTCTGATTAACATCCTGCATTATAGTGGTACACTTGTCATGATAAATAAACCTACATTGACACACCATTATCACTGAAAGTCTGTAGTTTACATTAGGGTTCACTCTGATATCATAGATTCTATGGGTTTTGTCAAATGTATCTACCATTGTAGTATATTTATTTTATTTATTTATTTATTTATTTATTTATTTATTATTATTTTTTAATATTTTATTTACTCATGAGAGATACAGAAAGAAGGGCAGAGACATAGGCAGAAGGAGAAGCAGGCTCCCTGCGGGGAAGCAGGGAGCCTCTTGTGGGACTCGATCTGCCTTTGGCTCAGGTCGTGATCCCCAGGTCCTGGGATCGAGTCCCATTATAGTATTTTAGTTTTGGTTCATAAAAATACTTTAGGTTTATATTTAAATTTTAATTCTGTCTTCTCAGGACCTTTACTAGATGTTTCTTTACCCATTGAAAATTCATTCACCCTATTGCCACTACTCAGAATCTATGATAAGGAATGCAAATCCAAACTGCCTTTAAGATATTCACTTTTGAAATTCATCAGTGGCTTAAAACTACAATATCCATTTCAGTTAAATATTATCAGGTAAAACTCCCACAATTTAGTGTCTTAAATAACTTTGGCTTATTATTTCTAGGTTGCTGTGAGTTCAATAAGTGGTTCCTCTTTTGGTTTCACCTGTGCTTCTTTTGGGGCTGAATTTGGTTGCAGTGCTGTTTGGGCAGGAAGGTTGAAACTGACCATTCACAAATCTCACCTTACTGGTAGTCTCCTGGAGCAATTCAATTTTCTTTTACATGGCTGCTAATACAATAGTAGATCCAACCATTTCTTTACAAGGCACTCTTAGGGTAGTATTCTAAGAGAGCAAAGGCAAAAGTCCCAAGGTATCTTGAAGCTCAGGCTTGAAAACTTACACAACATCATGTCTGGTACATTCTATTACTGAAAGGAAGATTCAGGGCCAGCATAAATGTAAAAGGTGGGGAAATAGACTCCAACGCTGTTGAGAAGAACTGCAAAGATGTGGCCATATTTAATCTACCACACTGTCTTATTCCTGATACTAAAATATTTTTGGAATGATCTTAGAAATTCATGAAATGAATTTCATGAAAAAAGTAGGGCAAAATTTTCAATGGATTTGTCGAGAATAAATCATACATTATCAAATCTGTAAACCTCTTGTTTGTTGTAAGCTCCTTAATTGATAATGATTCTTCATATTTCTGTTTATTTTATTTAGTACAGGTCCTGAAACACAGTATGCATTAAAAAGCACTTGTTTTGAGTGACTTATTGAACCATAAAATAACTTCTACAAAAGTCATATAATATCTAAAGAGAAAATGCTGAGACTTTATACTTTGTAGAACAAAGGGACTCCATTGGCTTAGTTATTAACCTCAGAGAATTAGTAAGTAAAAGTCGCAATTCAAAGATTTTATAAATTCAGTGAAGTATATTTTAGATATTTAGTGAGTTACTAAATATCTTTCAATTTGGTTGGTTTTTTTCAAGGTGGATTAAATAATTGCATATTGGGGAACATCATGGAAGATGTTTTTCAAAATAAAACACTTTTATATGAGATGCTATAAAGATGACTTAAAGTATATTATTAGGATAATTTAAAATCATACCTTTTTTGAGGTTAGTATATGTTGTTTAACATCTGATATAAAAACACTTTGTTTTTCTTTAATCATTAATGCAGTGTTGGTAGATACGAAGGGAAATTATTATATTGAAAACTTAACTTTGAAAATATACATTTATTGAGAATGCAGTGTGTAGAGTGAGACTGTTTGGAATCTCAAACATTTAATATTTGTATGATTTGAAGCAAGTTACATTACATTGCTAAGTTTAGACTGTTCATCTGGAAAACTGGGGTAACAGTAGCTATCACAACATAAAGTAGGCTCAAGGAATAAATCAGATGACTGATGTAAAGATCTAATCAAAGTGACCAATAATATACACTTGACTTCTATTGTTGTTATATTTGTATTAACTCTTAAAGACAGTTGGTAAATTCTATTATCGCTAAAGTGATGACAAGACAGAGGACTCTAAAACTAGATACAAATTTAAAATGTGTATATAAATTTTTTCTTCCATATCCTATTTGGGAAACAGTTCAGTGATTACAGTGCTAAACTAATTATGTGAATTGAGCAGTAGCACTTGGCAGGCAGTGCATTTCTGAATGATAACAGTATGCCTCAGGTGGCATTAAAGCATACCAAGCTGAAGGCTATCAATTTTACCACCTGAGAAGTGTTCTAATTAACCCAAAATGCAGAGCCTAAAGTGGCTGCTCCATTACTGCCAATGAGAGAAACAGTTGGGTCCTTAGATTTATTAGCCTGCAAATTGCTGACTGTCAATTCCAAAACACCAACTGTGCCTTCTATTTGCAAGTCTTCTCCAGTATGTAGTTGAAGTATAAGGTCAGTTAATTATAGAAGGAGATATATTAAGTGTTAATAGAGGTGCCTAGACATCAAGGACAAACTTATCCAGCCTGGAGAGTCAGCTCCATTACATTTTTCCTGTGTGACCTTGGAGAATTAATAAATTAAAGTGTACTTCCTTATCTATAAGTTGAGGATAGATAATTTCTTTTTACATATTGTAGTGAATTTTATTAAAGATACACTTAATATGCCTAGAGTAGTTTTGATATATAATTATCATGGATCTTTTTTTTTCTACTTCTGCCTCTCATCCTTTGTAATATACGGAAGCTCTTAATTAAATGAATGATCCCAAGTTAGGCAGCTATGTGTGTTAGTCTTATTTTATGTATTTCTTAAGAAATGCAATGGTCTAATATGCAATAGTACAATGTTATTTATTCTTTGTAAGAATAACTGTATTCTCAAATTCACGTTTTTTCTCTTAAATGTATTAACAGGTTAATGGCTTATCTATTCAGGGCTAAGGAATTTATAGTGTTTGGCAGACAGACCTTTTTACCTTTATTATAAAACTTCCATTTTATTGGGCAGACAAGATGAATAAATGTGATGTCATCCCCACTACTGCATCTAAAATGTTTATAGTGATACAGTGACACCTTTACTTCATCACTACTTTCAATGATCCATATTAAGGAGCTGTTTTATAAAAGCTTCATGTTTATAAAAACATTTATAAAATGTTTCCAAGTCGGTAACTAAATCCTTTCCTTTGAATGGAAAGCAGTGCGCATCTACTTCTGCACTGGATTTATTCAGTACAATGAAGTCAGTTTTATGAAGTGTTTTAAGTTTATGTTCAGGAAAACCTGGAATGGTAGTATTGAGGGTAATCCTCAAAGGTAAGTAAAAGCGTGGACTTATATACATGGTTACTTACCATAGTCTTAGGATAAAATAATCAGAATTTTATAAGGATTTATATCAACTTTTTATTGTGCTGATGGTATGTAGCTTCAAGTCTGCATTCTTGGTTCCAGTATATAATTTTCATCCAGATGCAACATGAAGTTATGGGTAACCATGTGAAAGTTACTCATTCTAACTTATGGGCAGCATATAGATCTTTCCTTCCGCACTCCGTCTATCCTGTGAAGGATGTAGGTTTGTAGCAGGTCAGATGAAAAGATCAATAGTTCTGCTGGAGGGTAGAGTGTAGTGTTAGTTTGTTATTTTGTTTTGTTTGTGTGTCTGTGTGTGTATATGTGTTTTAGCAAATCTGTTGAAATTCTACTCCAAGATGGGATGGTAGTGAAGAAGGAAATTACTGCCTCATGGTAGTACAAGATGCATGTTTATTGCAGATTTCACTGTGGCGTAAAATATGGTTACCACTAGGAGTATCTGACCATTGAACACCTAAAATGTGGTTCCAAATTGAGATGTTAGTTTAAAAACATTCACTGGATTTTGGGGACCTTTATGAAATACTTAAAGGCTCAAAAATACCTTATAATTTTCTATATTTATTGCCTTTTGATGCCATAATGTTTTGGGTTAAGTGAAAACAAGTTTTTAAAATGAGTTTTGCCTATTTTTATTTACTTGTTTAAAACGTGGCTTCCAGAAAAATTAAAATTATATGTGTGGCTCAAAATATATTTCTATTGAGTATATATGTATTCATGTATGAATATATATTAATGTATATATATATATACACACACACATAGAAGTATGATTATATCTTATTTACAAAGCCTGCCCTCCATATTTTTTCCATAGGAATTTAGGGCTGATCACCTATGTCTGTGTCACATACAGTTGTATGAATAGCATGTTTAAATGATCAGAAATGGCCCAAGGGTATGTTTCTTGACAGAGTGAATCATTCTTGTGGCAACTAAAAAGGACAAGCCCAGAATCTATCCTTATGGACTACATAAAGCATTTTAGATTAATATATAACATATTAACATTCAGATTAACATATAAAATGTCTAAACAAGCTCTACAGAATGTATAGTAAAAGGACAGTGCTGGAACTCAGAAATCAATGAAAACATACCCTTAGAAAGAAGATCCTATTGTAAGTGGAATCTTCAGAAATGGCTCTGACAATAACTGAATCAGAAGTCTAAGAAACCATTGTCATCACTGGAGATTGCAATGGGATCATTTGTTATTTTTGAAATTAATGTACCAAAAATAAAAAGAGATACAAACAACATATGTACAGACACATAGAATTAGACATTTGTCCTCTCAGCTGTGATCTGTATGTCAAGGTAACCACAAATTAATAAGGAAAAGAATAAAATAATTCCAACTATCAAATTTGGAAGAAATGACAGAATAAGGATAATAATCGTGGTGGACTGCAACAGTCCCAATTATCCACCAGGTGTTTTTTCCGGTGATACCTAACAGACTTTATATCAGGAAGTGAAGTCTTGCTTCTCCTCTCTTCCAGTCTAGCTTTGTGACTTGCTTTGATCAATAAGAGTACAGTGGCTTAATAAATAGGTGATGGGGATTAAGGAGTGCAGTTGTTAGAATAAGCACCGGGTATTGCATGTACGTGTTGAATTACTAAATTGTATATCTGAAACTAACATTATACTGTATGTTACCTAGAATTTAAATAAAAACTTAAAAATAAGAAGAGTACAGTGAATAAGGTTTTGTGCCAATCCCAAGATTAAACTTCGAGAAATGTTGCATGCAGGCAGCCTAGGTGGCTCAGTGGTTTAGCGCTGCCTTCAGCCCAGGGTGTGATCCTGGAGTCCTGGGATTGAGTCCCACATCAGGCTCCCTGCATGGAGCCTGCTTCTCCCTCTGCCTGTGTCTCTGTCTCTGTCTCTCTCTCTCTCTGTGTCTCTCATGAATAAATAAATAAAATCTTAAAAAAAAGAAAGAAATTTTGCATGCTTTTCAGCTCACTTTTTGAATTCTGAATCATTTTAGAAATAAGCCCAGGCTAGCCTGCTGGATAAAAGATATCTTAGAGCAGTCAGCTCTAGCCAGTGGGCTAGCTGAGCTCAAGTAGGTGAGTTAGCCCAGCTAAGATCAATTGTGCCAATCCCAGCAGAACCAAACAGCTGACCAGAGGTGTAGGAGCAATAATATATGGTTATTATTTTAGGCCATTTGATTTTGGGGTAGCTTGTTAAACAGCAATAGATGATTGATTGAACAACCATTTTGAAACCTCTAATGAAATCAAGGGTCTAGGCAATAATAACTAAATTATTTTAAAGCCATAGATGTAAAATTAAAAATAATGCCAGAAATAACTCTAGAAGTAGAGGTAGAAATAATGGATTTGTGTTAGTTAAAAAAAAAACCATAAATAGTTATGACATAAATATAAGTTTGAAAAGATGGCAGGTATCTGATACAATGTGATTTAAATGTTGTCATTGTTTTTTAATTTCAGGAGAAAAGCAAATATATTTAATAACTTTAGACTTTAATATCTTGATAATTCAAGTGGAATTCCCAGAGTTAATAAAGTACTTCACAATATATATACTAAATATAAATTCACATTATTTATGGGAAAAATATAAAGCTTTATTGAAACACCTTAAAGAATTCCTAAAGGAGGAATGTATTATGTTCATGAATGGGGGTTGTGCAATCATAAGTTCTAATTTCTATTTCCAAATTCACTTACAGATTGACAAACTACCTAATTTACATATAAAAGTTTTTTTTTTTAAGGTAAAGGAATAAGGTTACCATGCCATTCCTTAAATAAAAAGAAAATGAGACCTTTCCCTTTGAAATTTTAAAACTCCTTATAAAGCAACAATAATTAAAAGTTTGGTATTGGTGCAAAGATTAGCTTAGACCTTTCAATTATATTTTTCACATACTTTGTAATATTAGATGAGTCATTATGATGTAGGAAACAAAGGTAAAAGAAAAAAAATAAATTTCCTATCCCACTGACATACATCTGAAGAGTCTCATGACTGAGGGTTTATTAGACAGTAATAAATCACCTTTCCTAACAATAATTAGCCTCCTTACATAAATAAGGGAGGGATTTTAGCATAAAACAAGAACTTCAAAACAATATGTTATTAAGTAGTGTTTGTAAAACTGGAGCAGGGAAATATTTCTAAACAAACACACACTTAATAAAAACAAAGGAAAATGTTGATAAACTTGCTACTTTAAAATTAACTTCTATTAAAAGAAGCCATGGGGCTCTCTTCCTCCTCGGAGTCGGAGAGCCCGTTTGCGCAAACGTCCAATAAACCCTCTTGCTAATTGCATCTGCCTGTCTGGGGTCTGAGTCTCTGGGGCGTCCACCGGGACACGTTGGCACCCATGAGCCAGGGTCCAACATTTGGGGGCTCGTCCGGGATCCGAGACGCCCCAGGCTCAATCCTAAGACCGGTAGGAGGTGAAGGCCCCGGTCTCTCAGCCAGGACCCCATGGGCACCCTGATCAGCTCCTGCAGACTCTCCTCACCACGGAGGAGAGACAGTGCGTCTACAGAAAAACGTCCCCGGGGCGGATGGGAGGCCGCCCCAGCTGCCTAATGAAATCGAGGATGTTTTCCCCTTGGTTCGCCCGACCTGGGACTACGACACTGCTGCTGGGAGGGAGCGGCTCCGTCTCTATCGCCAGGTACTCCTAGCGGGTCTCAGAGGGGCAGGGCGACGCCCCACCAATTTGGCAAAGGTACGTGCTATAGTGCAGGTTTTCTGGAAAGATTAATGGAAGGCTACCATATGTATACTTAGAGAGAGAGAGGAGAGAGAGAGGGAGACAAAATAAAAGAGATAAAGGAAACGCAATAAAGAACTGACTGGGATACTGGCCACCGTAGTACAGGGCTCAGGGCAGAGTAAGTCAGGACAGAGTAAGGACCTGGGAGACAAGAAGACCACGGGTTGAACGAGACCAGTGTGCCTACTGCAAGGAAAAGGACATTGGGTTAAAGATTGTCCAAAGAAGGGCCAAACGCAGGGACCTAAGAAGCCCATTCCCGTACTGTCCCTAGAGGATGAAGATTAGGGATGTCAGGGCCAGGAGCCCCCCCCCCACCCCCGAGCCTCGGATAACCCTTAAAGTGGGGGGGTCAACCAGTGACCTTCCTGGTTGCTACGGGAGCTGAACATTCAGTTTTAACTGAGGCAGAAGGACCCTTGAGCTCTATCTAGAAGATGCATTCTTTTGCCTAAAGTTAAGCTCTCAAAGCCAGCCTATTTTTGCCTTTAAATGGAAAGATCCTGAGACGGGATTCTCAGGACAACTCACTTGGACAAGGCTACCATAGGGATTCAAAAACTCCCCCACCTTGTTCAACGAAGCCTTGCATCAGGACTTGGCAGAATTCGGAGTTGGCCATCCGGACCTCGTTCTCCTGCAGTACGTGGATGATTTGCTCATAGCGGCTAAGACAGAACAGGATTGTGTAAAAGGTACGGGGGCCCTGCTCGAGAGACTGGGAGGACTGGGGTATAGGGCCTCCGCCAAAAAGGCCCGAATAGGCCAGAGACGAGTGACCTATCTGGGATATCTCCTGGACGGAGGCCAGAGGTGGCTGACGGAGGGCCGCAAAAAGGCTGTAGCCCTGATCCCAGCACCCACTGATGCCAGAGGGCTACGAGAGTTCCTCGGCAGTGCCGGGTTCTGCCGCCTCTGGGCACCCGGGTTTGCAGAGCTGGCGGCTCCCCTATATCCTCTCACGAAATCCAACACCCCCTACCACTGGGGAAAGGAGCAACAATTGGCTTTTGACAAAATAAAAAGGGCCTTATTGACCGCCCCTGCCCTGAGCCTCCCAGATGTAACCAAGCCATTTGCGCTATATGCTGATGAACACCAAGGAATAGCCAAAGGGGTCCTAACTCAGAAACTGGGACCCTGGAAAAGGCCCTGCCATACTTTTCAAAAAAAAAAATTAGACAGAGTGGCTGCAGGATGGCCCCCATGTCTCCGAATAATAGCGGCTGTGGCAGTCCTGGTAAAAGACTCAGATAAGTTGGCCTTCAGCCAACCCCTCACTGTGGTGGCCCCCCCCCGCACACCATAGAGACAGTCATCCGCCAGCCCCCTGATCGATGGCTCTCAAACACCCGGGCCACCCATTATCAGGCCATGTTACTGAATTCCGAGCGGATACGGTTCGGAACGGCTACATCCCTAAACCCGGCCACCTTGCTTCCAGAAGCCGAGTCCCCCTCCCTGCTAATGCATGATTGCCACCAGGTCCTAGCCGAGGTCCATGGCACCAGAGGGGGCTTGACGGACCAGCCTTTGCCAGATGCTGAAGCAACCTGGTACACCGGGGGAGTAGCTTTCTACGAAATGGTGAACGTAAAGCCGGGGCAGCCGTGGTAGATAATTCACTGTCCGGGGCATCAGCGAGGCAACGACCCAGTGGCAGAGGGGAACAGGATGGCCGATGAGACAGCACGAGCCGCTGCACTAGGCCCACAGGAGGATGGACAGAAGCCTTCCCCACCAAACGAGAAACTGCCCAGGTAGTTGTCAAGAAAATCCTAGAAGAAATTTTCCCCTGGTTTGGACTGCCCAAGGTAATAGGGTCGGACAACGGCCCCGCCTTCGTCTCCCAGGTAAGTCAGTTGGTGGCCAGATTACTGGGGATAAATTAAAAATTACATTGTGCATGCAGACCCCAGAGCTCAGGGCAGGTAGGAAGAATGAATAGAACAATTAAAGAGACCCTAACCAGATTGACATTGGAGACTGGCACTAGAGACTGGGTCCAACTCCTCCCTATGGTTCTGTTCCGAGTCCGGAACACTCCCGCGCGCCATGGGCTAACTCCTTACGAGACTCTCTATGGAGGTCCCCCACCAGTGACGGACTTACTAGATTCTGCTATTGACCCTCTTGCTAACACTCCCGGTTTACAGGACAGGCTAAAGGCGCTCCAGATTATCCAGCGCCAGATCTGGAAACCCCTTGCGGCTGTCTACCGCCCCGGAGACACAACCGGCCCACACCCGTTCCAGATCGGTGACTCCGTCTACATCAGGAAACATCAGTCCAGGACGCTTGAGCCCCGCTGGCAGGGCCCATACACTGTACTACTGACCACCCCAACCGCCTTAAAGGTAGACGGCATTGCTGCTTGGGTCCACGCCTCACACGTCAAGCGCGCCCCATCAACGAGCACCGCTGACGCCAGCCAGGACGGACCGGGCGAGCCACCCCAATGGAAGCTCCACCACACCCAAAACCCGCTCAAGATAAGACTTTCAAAAATTGTTCAATGACAGTTGTTATATTCCTACCTCTCCTAGCGCTCTTTACCTCCGCCAAAGGTGACCCTCATGCCCTCAAAAGGTTAACCTGGCAGGTACTAACGTCTGGGGGTGACGAGGTCTGGTCTATAACTAAGACCGCCCCTGTGGGAACCTGGTGGCCTAACCTATATCCTGACCTATGCAAGCTAACCATAGGGGCCCCTAGCCCATGGGACCTAGAGGGATACTTGGACACCTCTAGAGCCCCTAACCGAGAAAGCCCTCCAGGGCGACTGGGATTAGACCCATGGGGAGGATGTGGCACGCCTGACAGAAGGGCCATGCTCAGCACTCTTCCCTTTTATGTCTGTCCCGGGTACCACAGAGATCGCAGGCTAAATCCCACCTGTGGAGGAGGGGAATACTTCTATTGTAAAAATTGGGGGTGCAAGACTAGGGAGACACAGGATGGGAGGCCCTCCTCCTCCTGGGATTACATCACTGTCAAGGCTAACTATACTCACCCGGGGTTACCAGGAACTCTGCAACACTACCGCCCCGATTTTAGGGACTGACTCTTACCTGGAGCCCCAGCCGGGAACTTGGTGGGCATGCAACAAAGGCCTCACCCCCTGTGTGTCAGCTAAGGTTCTAAATAGCTCAAACGACTTCTGTGTCATGGTGCAGATCATACCCAGGGTGCTCTATCATCCTGCTGAAACTCTAGAAAATCAGTATGATGAACATCCCACCCGTTTTTGGCGCGAACCTGTCTCCCTAACCCTAGTCATTATGTTGGGACTAGGGGTCGCTACTGGGGTGGGTACTGGCGCAGCTGCTCTGATCCAGGGCTCACGACGTTATATAGAACTCCAGGCAGCTGTAGATGAGGATCTACGGGCACTAGAGCAGTCCGTTTCTAAGTTAGAACAGTCCCTCACCTCACTTTCAGAAGTAGCACTTCAAAACAGGAGAGGCTTGGATTTACTACTCCTGAAAGAGGGAGGACTGTGCGGCCCTGGGAGAGGAATGCTGTTTCTGTGCAGGCCATTCTGGAGTCATCAGGGACTCCATGGCAAAACTCAGGGATAGGCTAAATAAAAGACAAAGGGACCGGGAGGCCCAGCAGGGCTGGTTTAAAAGCTGGTTTAATCAGTCTCCCTGGTTGACCACCCTAGTCTCTACCATTATGGGCCCTCTAGTTATCCTGCTCCTGTTGCTAACTTTCGGCCCCTGCACCCCTGCATCCTCAACCGGCTGCTCCATTTCGTCCGAGAAAGATTGTCTATTACCCAAGCTCTGGTATTAACTCAGCAATGTCGGGCCCTCCAAACTGAAAAAAATAAATGTTCCCTAAGATTTTAAGATTAAAATCAGCCCAAACAAGAGGAGGGAATGAAGAAACCTCCCCCCTTGTAAGTAGGGCGTGCCCTAATCCAGAGGCAGCCCATCCAGGCGTCTTCCTGAAATTTTAGCAACTAAAAGCATTCTGTTTACAATAAGAAAACCATTTCCCCCCACACCCTGATTGGAATGTCCCTGAATAGGTTCATGTTGACCCTCTGTGAAATCAATAACCTGAATGCTATGCGACTCCTGAGGTTCTTTTGTCTTTAAGCGGTTTTTTTTTTTTTTTTTGCCTTTTGCCTTTAAAAGATACCTGTAATTGCTAATCGGGGCTCTCTTCTTCCTTGGAGGCGGAGATCCCGTTTGCGCAAACGTCCAATAAATCCTCTTGCTAATTGCAAAAAAAAAAAAAAAAAAAAAAAAAAAAAAAAGCCATGGGCAGCCCTGTGTCTCTGCCTCTCTCTCTCTCTCTCTCTCTCTCTCTCTCTGTGTGTGTGTCTCATGAGTAAATAAATAAAATCTTAAAAAAAAAAAGGAAGCCATAAAGAAAAATAAATAACATAAACAGAAAGGATGTATATTTGGTCTAACTAACAAAGATTTACTATCCAGAATATAAATGATTCCTGATACTCAATAAGAAAGATGAAATCCAAAATAAAAGCACATGGACAAAAATGATATTTGTATAAAAGGCATACCTGGGTATTTCACTGAAGGGAAATTTGACTGACTAATAAATATGTGAAATAATGCCTATCCCCATTTTAGTCAGGAGAATGGTAATGTTACGATTTACAATAAATAACACCCTTATATCACCAAAAAACAATTTAACAAGGCTATTTATAAGGTTTGGTATTTATATTAAACCATAGTATTATCATACTCTATTTTTAGATTTTCTGATGTGAAAAATAAAAGGCACACATAATCTAGGACAGTGATTTTTTTTCCCTAGAATTAATCATTTATATGTGAACCAAGAGATTGATATAGGACTATAAATAGTATCCTAGTTTATAATAGAAGAGAAACTGGGAAACAATCCAAGTATTTATTTACCAGAGAATAGAAAGCAAAATTATGGTGTTTTTAAACAGTGAAATATTATTCATAATGGAGATAAATTAACTGCTATACATCAGAATGGTTGAATGGTTCTTGCATAATAATTAGGAACAGAGAGAGTCACAAAATTTTATGCAATATGAATCCATTTATATATAATCTGAAAACATGAAAAATAGGCAGTACTAAACAAATTGTAATTCACACATACAAGGAATACTATTTAGCAACAAAAAGGAACAAAACATTACATGCAACTGGATGGATACATGTGAAAACATTGTGCTTTGTGGGAGAAATCACACAAAAGACTAGATGCTGGTTGTATAGAAACTACATTCTGGAAAAAGAAAAATTACAGGGACCAAAATCAGAGTAGTAGTTGCCAGAGACTGTAGGAAGGGGGAGAGAGTTGACCTGAAAAGAAAAAGGGGAACTTTTTATGGAGATGAAAATGTTCAATATATTGTTTTCTAATATTGGATATATGAAAAATATACATTTTAAAAATTTATCAAGTTGTGCATTTGAGTAAACCTGACCTCAACTAAAAAATACATTTGGGGAAATATGTGATTGTAATAAAACTATAAAGAAAAGAGTGGTAAGTACATGTTTATCGTAATAGTGAAATGAGGGAAAGAATGAAGATGGGATCAGAGGAAATAGTGATTTAAAGTTATTGTTCAATCTTCATTTCTTAATCTGGGTTGTTGGTAAATGATTGTATTATTATTAAAATTATATATGATGAGTATGAACTAACTCAAGAAAATATATAAATACTATGGGTTAAAAAACATAGCACCTGTAAAAATTACATTTAGCTATTATTTAGTTAGCCAAGAGATAACACAAGGTAGTTGAAAAATTAAAATCAAAACCAAAATAACCATATACATGTATGAAAATGACTAAAAAATGAATACCAAATGTTAGTAAAGACAAGGAATAAAGGAACAATTTTTTCATTTATAACATAAATAATTTAATGTAGAATTCGCTACCTTGAAAAGGCAGAAATATTTAATCCAAGTCAGTGTATACGTTCCAATTTATAAACTGTAGATAAATCATTATAATATCCTGCTACAGGCATCAAGGCTGGTGACTGCTAAAGTCTCTTGGGTATCTATGGACAGGAAATCACACAGATTACTGGGTCTGAAGACTACATCACTAGAAAAAAAAATCTTACTTTTTTTGGTAACACAGATCTCAATAGTAACTCTGGAAAATTGTGAAAATGTTATTTAAAATATATATGTATAAACTACATAGTTTCAAAGATGTGATTTATAAATAATATTGGTTACCCTGATTGCAATTACTGTACTTCCAAGGTGCTGCAAACACACAGTTGTTATACTCAATATTAGATCCTAGTAATATCCTTCAGGTTTACTACAGTTTTATGCCGGCTGTATGTTACATATATATTTAAAATTTATGCATCCATACAGTTGTATAAATACATATGGGATATCAGAAGTATACACATACTGCTACATAATACACCTGTCATTGTTTTGCGTACTAGGATAGTTTTAGTTCAGGGAATGTCATTGGATTTCATTTTATGTGTTCAGTCTAGTACACAATTTGTCAACTCTTCAGGTTAGTTTTCCAGTATATTCTTTAGCTATTGAGTCTGAGTTTGCATTTTCAACTTGGAAGTTTCCAAAAATATGTGTTTTAACCACACGTCTATTTCCAGGCACAATCTTGTACATAAGTCTGATATGTGTAGTGTAGTAACAAATCCCAATTTCTTTTTAAGATTTTATTTATTTATTCACGAGAGACACAGACACAAGCAGAGGGAGAAGCAGGCTCCCTATAGGAACCCTGATGCCTGACTCGATCCCAGGACCCTGGGATCATGATCTGAGTCAAAGGCAGATGCTCAACCACTGAGCCACTCAGGTGTCCCACAAATCCCAAATTTTGATTAGGAATATATACGAGTGAGTTTCTTTCAAGGATGGCTCTCACATTGTGATAAAGGATGACATCCACTCAAGTCATGTAAGGATAAGGTCAGCTGAACGTGTGTGTTGAACCTCTAAGAAAATACTATATCCTCAAAAAAAATGAATGACTTTAAAAAATGAGTACCAGATGTAAGCAAGGATTAAGGAAACTTTTTTATTGTGGTATAAAATACAAGATAAAATCTACACTATTCATAAATTTGAAGTATTACATTTAGCTATTATTCAGTTAGCTGTTCTTTTGATGTTGTATCTAGGAAATCATTATGTACATACAACAGAATATTATTGGTTGAGAATTTTTGCTTCCACATTCATTCAGGATATTCTTCAGTTTTCTTAGAGTATCTTTGGCTAGCTTTGGTACAGAGTAATGCTGGCCATATAAAGTGAATTTGAAATTTCTTCAATTTTTGGAACTTTGGGAAGGATCGGTGTTAATTCTTTAAATGTTTGGTAAGATTCTCTAGTGAAACTATGTGGTCCAACACTTTTATTTGCTGGTAGGTTTTTGATACTGATTCAATCTCCTTACTAGTTGTGTCTGTCACACTACAGAAAGGTAGTTCTGGTGAGTGAGCATCACAGATTTTTCTGCTGGCTTAGATGTGACTGGATCTGTGTTTGCTTGGAGTACAAGAGCCTTTTAACTAGTTTCTAGATTTTTCATGGAATTATTCCATGTATTGTTGTTTAATCAGTGCCTCCATGGGGGAAAGGAGGGTCTGGGGTGTTCTGTTCCACCATCTTATTGACATCACCCCTGGAACACACTGTTGGGAGGAGTCTGAATTGGTATAACACAATTAAAAACAAACAAACTTATTTGTTACTAATGGTAAGTACTTGTTCAACCCATCATCTTGCAATTTCATTCTTAGGTATATACTCAAAATAAATGTGTATATGTGTGTAAAATACTGACTGTAGCAACATCATTAATAAGTGTCCCAAGGGCAGCCTGGGTGGCTCAGCAGTTTAGCGCCGCCTTCAGCCCAGGGCATGATCCTGGAGACCCCAGATTGAGTCTCACGTCGGGCTCCTTACATGGAGCCTGCTTCTCTCTCTCTCTCTCCCCCTCTCTATTTCTCATGAATAAGTAAAGAAAAGAAAATAAAAAGTGTCCCAAACTAAAAGTAGACCATAAAAATTAGATACATAAATTCTGTTGTCATACAATGGAATTTTATGGACTATTCTATACTATAAAACAGCTCTATCTTACAGACATGATATTGCATACAAATAAGCTTTTTACTACTATATGGATCCATTAATTTAAAACACAAATAAAGGAAAAAAATCTTTGGTAATATATCAGAATACTGGTTTCTTTGGGGGGATAGTATAGACTAGGAGGGAACACAGAGAGGGCTTTGGTTCTGAGAGTGTTCCTATTTCTTGATCTTGGTGCCATTATATTGATATATTGTTTTTGTGTATAATTATCAAGATGAATACTTAGGATTTATGAATTTTGTTGTATGTCCACAATAGTTAAATAAAAAATAAATTTTAGCCAACAAATTGGACAACCTAGAAGAAATGGATAAATTCCTAGGAACATATAACTTACCAAAAGTGAAGTGGGAAGAAATGGAAAATTTGAACAGATTATAATCAGCAATGAAGTTGAATTCATAATAAAAAATCCCAACAAAAAAAAGTCCAGGACCAAATGGCTTCACAAACTAGCACTACCCTGATACCAAGGCTAAAGACACCACAAAAAAAGAGACTACAGGCCAATATCTCTGGTGAACATAGATGAAAAACTCCTAAACAAAATACTAGAAAACCAAATCCAGCAATACATTAAAAAAGTCATTCACCACAATCAAGTGGGATTTATTTAAGAGTGGTTCAATTTTTGCAATTATTCAGTGTGATACATCACATCAGTAAGAGAAAGGGTAAGCACCATATGATCACTTCCAATAGATGCAGAAGAAAACATTTGACAAAATACAGCAACCATTCATGATAAAGACCATCAGCTGAGGAGGCTTAGAAGAAACATACCTCAGCATAATGAGGTCCTTATATGAAAAACCCACAACTAACATTATCCTCAATGGGGAAAAAAAACCATAGCTTTCCATTAATGTTAAGAACAAGACAAGGATATCAACTCTTACCACTTTTATTCAACATATACTAACCATGATAATCAGACAACAAAAAGAAATTAGAGGCATCCACATTGGTAAGGAAGAAGTGAAACTATCACTATTTGCAGATGACATGATACTTTATATAGAAAACCCTAAAGATTCCACCAAAGAAGTCCTGGAACTGAAATGGAGTCAGTGAAGTTGCAGAATGGAAATTCCTACATTGTTTAAATGTCTTTCCTGTTTCACTTTGATCTCATGTCATGTCTCTATTCAATGTACATAAATCTGTTGTATTTCTATACACTAATAATGAAGCAACAGAAAGGAAAATTAAGAAAACAATGCCGTTTACATTTGCACCAAAAATAATGAAACACCTAGGAATAAACTTAATCAAAGAGGTGAACGTCATGAACTCTTAAAACACCGATGAAAGAAATTCAAGATGACACAAAGAAATGGAAAGACATTCCATGCTCAGGCTGAAGAACAGATGCTGTTAAAATGTCTATAATTCCCAGAGCAAACTACACATTTAATGCAATCTCTATCAGAATACCAACAGCATTTTTCACAGACCTAGAACAAAAAGTCCTAAAGCTTGTATGGAGCCATAAAAGATCCTGAATAGCCAAAGCAATCTTGAAAAAGAAAAATAAAGTTGGAGGCATCATAATTTCAACTTTAAGTTTTATTACAAAGATATAGTAATCAAAGTAGTATGCTACTACCACAAAAACGGACACATAGATCAGTGAGACCCAATAGAAAACCCAGAAATCCATGATGATATATATGGTCTATCCTTCACAAGGCAGGAAAGAATATTCCATGGGAAAAAGTCTCTTCAACAAATGGTGTTGGGAAAACTGCTTTCCTATACACAAAAATAAATTAAAAATGGATTAAAGACCCAAATGTGAGACCTGAACTAATAAAAATCGTAGGAGAGAGCACAGGTAATAATTTCTCTGAAATTATTTTAAAATTAAAAAAAAATAAGGGACACTTGAGTGGCTCAGTGGTTAAGCATCTGCCTTCAGCTTGGATTGTGATCCCAGGGCCCCAGGATCAAGTCGCTCACTGGGCTCCCTGCATGAAGCTTGATTTTACCTCTGCCTGTGTCTCTGCTTCTCTTTCTGTCTCTCATGAATAAATAAATGAAATCTTTAAAAAAATAATAATAAAAATTAAAATAAAAAATTTATATATTAGGAATGGCAAAGCAACAGCAAAAGTTTTTTGGTGATGAACATTGGGACTATTCAAGTTTAGAACCAGATTTAAATAATCATCAGAATTATATTATAAAAGATGTTATGGAGTGAATGTTTGAGTTGCCCCAAAATTGACATGTTGAATTCTAACCCTCAGTGAGAATGTTGAAAGGTGGCCCTGAGGATGTTAGCTCATGAGTTTGGAGCTCTTGTGAATGCGATTAATGCCCTGATGAAGAGGACAAGAGAGAGCTTGGTTTCTTTTTCTGCTCTTGGGCATGTTAGCAATGAGGAGATCGCTGTCTGCAAAACAGGAAGAGGGCTTCACCAAAAACCTGACCATTCTGGTACCCTCATCTTAGACTTCCAGCTTCCAGAAGTGTAAGATATAAATGCTTATTTTTTAAGACAGTTTGTGGTATATTTATTATAGTAACTAGAACTGATCAGAGAGGTATTTCTTTTATTTATTTATGTTTTTAACATACCATCTAAAACGTAGACTATAATGAAAAAAATCACAGGTGAGAGGTAATGAGGTGTTAATAGTAATTTATGCATCTGAAGTAATAGGGTATCAATCAATACTGTCTAAAAATGAAAGATAGGGTAAAAGAAAAGGCAAACAAAATTTCCAGTATCTCAAGATAACTTTGTAGTCAGATTTTTTAACCCCAGAAAGTTTTTTATTTTTAAACTAATGTCCTCAATTATGATGAAACTTTTATTTTAAATGGAACATATTCTCTTCTTTCAACTGCATGTTATTTTCACCTTATAAAATTGAATTCCATTTAAGAGTACTTTCTTACATCAGAAATGGTGTGTATAGTGTGGTATCATTTTTTTAAATGTCTGTTAACTCTGTAAGTATAATGAGAGAGCTAATGGACCTTTGTTGTTGGAATTTTTCTCTTTAAATAAATGTATACAATGAACATGTATATATGAGTATATTTATTTAAATTAGCCAGAAAAATAATAACTTGTGTATGTGGTAGGCTTATTTTAGAATAGTCTATGTCTTTAATTTTAATTTTTTTAAATTTTTTTAACAGAAGTCTTTTCCCCCCTTTATATTTTATTTTATTTTTTAAAAATATTTTATCTATTTATTCATGAGAGACAGAGAGAAAGAGAAAGAGATAGAGAGAGAGAGAGAGTCAGAGACACGGGAAGAGGGAGAAGTAGGCTCCATGCAGGGAGCCCAAAGTGGGACTCAATCCCAGGACTCCGGGATCACGCCCTGGGCCAAAGGCAGGCACAAAACCACTGAGCCACTTGGGCTGCCCAAAATTTCTTTATTTTAAATGGTTAGGTAGAATATTTTGTATATCTCTGAATTAGGAGGGAAAAAAAAAACCTCTATAAAAATATATTGGATTATAAAGAGAGAATATTTATAATCACCAGTATGTAACACACAAATGCTGTTTAATGACTCAATACGATATCCTCTTAGAACATCATTTCACCTAGATTCTAAGTATTATTTCTGAAATAAAAAAAAAACAAAACATTACTTTATATGCCCTCACACAGGATATCAGTCTTTATATGTTTTGCTTTCTTCTTGGTATTTCTCTATTAATTTTCTGTGTGCTGAATTTCAATATTTTCTCCAAGACTTTGCTCAAATAAAAGCTACTCTCTGAAGCTTTTCTTAACTTCATCAGATGAATTAATCATTTTCTCCTTTTTACTCTGGAAGGCTTTGGACTTACCTCCATTGATTATAACGAGATGTGTGCAGTGTCTAACAAATAGCAAGTCCTCAATAATAATCATCTTTTTTTATTCTCTACTATAGTACTTTTTTCCATTCCTACATTGTTTAAATGTCTTTCCTGTTTCACTTTGATCTCATGTCAGTCTTTTTATTTTCAGTGCTTGGCCTAGCATCCAGCACCTAGCTGATTATTCAATAAATGCTCAAAAAATAAAGGAATTAATAAAGCATTTACAGAGTAATGAAAGAAGAAATTTACAGAAAATGGATCACCTATGTTAAATGATTCTCCATTTGAAGGGGAGACTCTGATGGAGAAAAAAATTGTTAAATATGAGTTTGTTTGTTTGTTTTAAGGAGGTAATTAACTACTTTGGGAGGAATGCAAAAAAAGTCACATTCTTTAAGCGCATGGGGTAAAATAATCTGCTGTGTTACTTCAACTCAGTTCTATAAAACTTAACTGATCTTCAACTATGTACATTACACTGTGTTGTGTATTTCAGAGTTGAATAATAATATGTCTTAAAATTTCTGCTAGTTAGAGAAAACATAAATGTTGAAAAATTAAAACTAGCAAAGAACATTATTTCTATCATTCTGTTTATTGGAACACAAAAATTGATCAGGGACTACGGACAAAATCAGACATAAACCTTCCTCTTAGGTGAAATTTTGCTTTATCTTTTGACAGTTCCTTAGGGGAATTTGGATTAAAAGGATTATACTATTACATGTGTTGTACACATACACATATCTGTTATGTATGTTTATATATGTATGCATATAACTATTTGCTCAAGATAACCATTTGATATAAACTCTGTGGATATAGATCCAGATTTTTTCCAAGAAAAAAATTTTAGCAAATTATACATATTGTTAGATAAAATCGATTTATTATTTGTAACCAAATATTGTTTTGCTTCTCTAGAGAACTCTTTCAAGTATTCTTATTATGATTAAAAGACTCAATTTGGACTTAGATGTCACCCTGATGTCAGGATTGAGTTGTATAGAGTTTAGATTAAGTAAATACTGGTTTTCTCCCTTGTAAGGCCATTTATTGCTGGAGTATAGCAATAGGAAGCCAGGCTCACAGTTGGTGTGGAATTGGATCTGTTTCTTAAAAGCTTAGGTCCCCAGGCACCTGGGTGGCTAGGTCCATCGGGAGTCTAATTCTTGATTTCAGTTTAGGTCATGATCTTGGGGTCCTAAAATGGAGCCCATGTCTGCCTCCCCACTTGGAGGGGAGTCTGCTTGAGATTCTCTCTCTCTCTCTCTCTGCCCCTCCCCCCTACTCTCTCTTTTTCCAATAAATACCTTTAAAAGAAATTTCACTTAAAAAAAAGTTTAGGTCCCAAGGGCAAAATTTTTCCTAATTTTTTGCTGCTGCAAATGAAAAGAACTTAATGCTCTTGTATTTGAATAAACAACATATGAACAGGTAAGAAATAAATAGCATAGCTCCCATCCTGTATAATTCCATCAAAAATGAGAAGGACGTAATACTAAGTAAAATAAACCCGTCAGAGAAAGACAAATACCATATTATTTCACTCATGGAATTTAAGAAACAAAACAAACAAAGGAAAACAAAATAGAGATGAACCCAGAAACAGACTCTGTATCTATAGAGAACTGATAGTTCCCAGAGGAGAGATCAGTGGGGCGATGGGTGAAATAGGTGATGAGAATTGAAGAGTACACTTATGATGAGCACTGAGTAATGTACAGAATTGTTGAATGACTATATTGTCCACCTAAAACTAACACTGCTAACTATACTCAAAATTTAAAAAGCTTAAAAAAATACTTAAACTGGGGACAGAGGACTTTGCACGTTTGTGGGTATTTTTGTTATTGTCATTCAAAAGCAAACCAAGTGAAGTTGCAATGGAAATCTTCTAAAACCAATATCTAATGGCAGTAAATAATTTTTTGTGCAAAAAAAATGGAAGGACTCTCACATAGCAATTCATTAGAATATGCAGGCTTTACAGTCATCTAATTAGAGCAGCTGAAGCAATTTCTTTAATATCACTGCTTTCAGATTCTTTATTTTATGCCTAGAAGTCTCTGCAAAATTATATAATCTATCCAAAGGATGCTCATTGACCCTTACCCACTTACGTATCTTTTGCTACTTATTAAGTAGATATTTTATTTATGAAGAGGAAGTAGATAAATCTTCTGTAGGCTCTTGAATGATAGATCAAGTCATTAAAGATAAAACAACCATATATATTAACTTGCCCAGAAAAGTTCTGGTATATGCCTGTCAACCTGACTTAATTATTAATAACAGCACTTTATATTCTCTAAAGTATCTCAGTTTGAACAATAAATTATATGATCACTGTTTTTATATAGACCTACTGGCTACTTCACTTCTGAAACATGATTTTAGCTATAAGTGATATTTTAGTATATCTTGATTTGACTAATTTAGAGGCATCCTGTTTGGTCTAATTCCAAAGATTCCTACTTCAAATATTTTTACACATTGTTACAAAATTAGTATTTCCAAATTAAAATCTGATCATGCCAGTCTTCTGTTTATAGAATGTAAAAGGCGCCACTAAACTTTAAGGATAAAAGTTAAATTTCATTCTTTGCATATGAAGGTTATAAATGATCTGATAATATTCACATGTTTCTTATTCCATTCCTAATACTTCCTTACATGTACACTTAATGCTGGTCATGTTAATGTTTTTTTTGTGTGTGTGTGATTTCTCATGCCTCTGTGTTTTTATTCTTTCTGATCTCTATCTGGGATAGACTTTAGTCATTATTTGTCTAAATTATTTCTTATTCTCACTTAAAAAAATTTATTTATTTAGTTATGAGACACCCACAGAGAGAGGCAGAGACATAGGCAGAGGGAGAAGCAGGCTCCTTGAGGGGACCCAGATGTTGGACGGGGCCCCAAGACCCCAGGGCCATGCCAAGGCCAAGGCAGATACCTCTGAGCTACCTAGGCGTCCTTTTATTCTCACTTTTTTTTTTTTTTAAACTTAGGAGACAAAAGAGTCATCTCACATATGGGTCAAGCATCTCTCCTCCTTCTCAACATAGTGGCATCATGTGCATATTTGTAAGTCGAGTGCTTATAACATCACTTAACTGAAAATTTACACTTAGCTTTTCATTCTAAACCAAGCAATTTGCAGGATTATATATTACTTGTTAAATATTTCACTTTTCCAGAACTTGTCATTATGTGTGACATATCAAATATTTAATGTAGTTCCAAAACATGAATAATTCTGTTTCTGTATTCCATATTATTTGTCATCATGAGCTAATATGGACAAGCATACAAATGGAGGCTATTCATGTATAACCTGGGAATTGTTTTTGTTTTAATGACTTTAATTAAACAACATAAAATAAATAAATTAAGGAAATTTGTTTGTTTGTTTATTTTGCTGATTTATGGATGATGGCAGTTTTAGTCCGTGCTTATGTTTTTGTCATAAGTTCTATCAAATCATTTTGTACAATAAATATGGATGAGTAAGCTATCTTCATAATGTATGAAACAAATGAATTTTTCCTTTTAATATTCTCCCTATAACTGGAGAGTGAAGAATGGACCATTACTCACAAAAATTGCAAATAATGTAAATATCCTTGAAGATAATCCTCAAGGAAAGGATATGAGCAGTTTGAAAATGATCATAGAATACCAGTAGGAAACTTGGAAAAGAACTGTTAAGTCCAAAAATATGAACAACTTCACCAGTTATTGTAGAAAAGTAAACTATCAGAATTTCAAATAAGTGCCATTTTATGCCTACTAAGTTTGCAAAATTAAAAATCAATTGTAACAATATACCATCAAGTATTTAGTAAAACTGATAAGAGGGCAAGTGGTCAGAAAAATGGTAAGAACCTTCTTTGAGCATCATAGCAATTTTTATAGTTTCTTTCCAATAATCCTACCTCTGAAAATGTACTTAGAAGTACAATACTAAATGAAGCTAAAATATGAATTAATACACTCTTCAGGCTATTATTTATAAAGTCCACTGTATCACAATATCCCTGAAAAGGGTATTAATTGTGGTAAACAATTTTTTTTGTTGAGATATAATTGGCACACAATATTATATTAGTTTTAGGTGTACAATATAGTAATTTGATATTTGTATACATTATACTAATAAGTCTAGTTACTGTTACCTTATGTAGTTAATACAGTATTATTATTGACTGTATTCCCCATGTTGTACATAACATCCACATGACTTTTATTTATTTTATAACTGGAAGTTTGTATTTTTTAATCCCCTTCACCCATTTTGCCATCTCCCAACCCAAACCTCTTTCCTCTCTGGCAACCTCAAATCTGTTCTCTATATCTATGGATCTTGCGTTTTGTTTTGTGCTTCAGATTCCACATATAGGTGAATTCATGTATTTGTCTTTCTCCCTTTCTCTGACTTACTTCATTTAGCATAGCACTTTCCAGGTCCACATATGTTGTCGCAAATGGTAAGATTTTTTTTTTTTTTTAATGGCTGAGTGGTATTCCATTATATATACTTCTTCTTCTTCTTCTTCTTCTTCTTCTTCTTCTTCTTCTTCTTCTTCTTCTTCTTCTTCTTTTAAAGATTTTATTTATTTATTCATGAGAGACACAGAGGAGGCAGAGACACAGGCAGAAGGAGAAGCAGGATCCATACAGGGAGCCCGTTGCAGGATTTGATCCCGGAACTCCAGGATCATGCCCTGGGCCAAGGCAGGTGCTAAACTGCTGAGCCACCCAGGGATCCCTTATATCACATCTTCTTTATCCTTTCACCCACTGGTGAATAATTAAGTTGATTTCATATCTGGGCTATTATAAATTATGCTGCAATGAACATAGAGATACAGATATCTATATATCTTTTAAATTAGTGTTTTTTATTTCTTTGTATATGTATCCAGTAGTGGAATTACCGGATCATATAGTATATCTATTTTTAATTTATCGAGGAACATCATTCAGTTGTCTACAGTGGCTGCACTGATTTATATTCCTCCCAACAGTGTACAAGGGTTCCCCTTTTGCCATATCCTTACTAACAATTTCTTTTTGAATATAGACATTCTGACTTGTGCAAAACAAGATCTCATTGTTTCCCTGATAATGAGTGATGTTGAGCATTTTTTTCATATACCTGTAGGCTAACTGTATATCTTCTTTGGAAAAAATGTCTCTTTAGATCCTCTGCCCATTTTTTTAAATTGGTTAGTTTTTTTGTTATTTAGTTTTATGAGTTCTTTATATTTTTTGGATATTAACCACATATTGATATATGATTTGCAAATATCTTCTCCCATTCATTAGGTTGCCTTTTTCTTTTGTTGATGGTTTCCTTTGCTGTATGGAACCTTTTAGTTTGATGTAGTCCTATTTGAATTTTTTTTTTTTTTTTTGCTACACTTGCCTTTGGAATCAGATCCAAAAAAGCATTACTAAAACCATTGTCAAAGAGCTTACTGCCTATGTTTGCTTCTAGGATGAAAAAGAGTTTAAGAGCCATTGCTTTAGCATCTGTGAATGGGCAGTGGTAGTTCTTCAGAGAGAAACCTCAACCATATCATATTATCCTTTGTGGAGCTGATTGACTTAGCCTTATGTGCATTTAAGGAATGCACTTAGAAATAATCTAATAGATATTATCATCGTGTTTAAGATGAATTTTTTTTTAAATAATGAGGATATTATCTTTATATTAGAACCTAAGTGAGAAATGTATATCTGGGGTCTATAAAGGAGATGATTTTTATATCTAAACAATCATGAATTAACATGATGGTCACTAAAACATTCCTTTTTATCTTTTTTGTTTCTAGAAATATTAGGACCAAATATTGGATAAATTGTAGCAGCAGTATAGGATTTTGTGTTATTTTGTCTTCTAAACTTATTTTTGAGATCTAATTTTTATATCTATGTACATTATCTTTTCATGTTTCAATTTTATAAACTACCTAACATACTGTTTGGCATAATGAAACTAGGCATAAGAATAAATACTAAGGAAGAAACTATCTGCTTTCAGTGGTTTTCTGCACCTACATAATACTCAGCAGAGGGTGGAGATTTATCAAAGTAAGATGTCTTCAAATTATAAGTATCTAATAAATGAACAGTATAGCAAGATTTATATAAGTAGTTGGTCTTTTAATTAGTAAAATATATTATTTATTTTTTATTTTTTTGGTGAATTGATGATTTGCCCACGATATTTTAACTGTTGAATATCTGAAGTTAAACCAAGCTTTAGAGTTAAACCAAGCTATTTTTATTTCCCATACAGAGATTGGTTGTGGTTTCTCAATTGTGTGTGTGTGTGTGTAGGTACTACTAAGCTACTAGTACTAAAGTGCCCCAAAATTGTCATATTAGAAAACTAGTGTGTAGGGCACCTGGGTGGCTCAGTGGTTGAGCATCTGCCTTTGGTTCAGATCCTGATCCTGGGATCCTGGGATGGAGTCCCACATCAGTCTCTCCACAGGGAGCCTGCTTCTCTCTCTGCCTGTGTCTCTGCTTCTCTCTCTGTATCTCTCATGAATAAATAAATAAAATTAAAAAGAAAACTAGTGTATGAATTATATAAGTGTATGTATACATGTATAAATGTGTATTATATGTATGATAATATATATTATATAATATATAAATTGTTATATATGTTATATGTAGCATCAATATGCATGCATTCTTCTATCAAACATTATATGTACTATTGGACAGCCATATGTTTTTTGTACCTGTGGAACAAAATCGTGTTTGAAATATTTATGTATCCTTGCCAACTAAATATATACATCTTTTGAAATCTCTCTGACTAATCTTTGTTTCAGTGTCAAGCAGGAAAGTTCTAGCTTCTGCCTTTTTTCCCAATTTCTCCAGTAAACCATGGATCTAAAGTGTCATTGTGTTCCTTATTAGAAGTTCTTAATATTTCATTAAGTTTTGCTTTATGGTTTCTACCACTGCATGATTCAGTAATGTAAGTCACTAAATACCTCTTCTGATGACTTTCTTTGATTTTAATGAACCTTTTTGTGATCAGTGTATATGATACAGCAGAACAGAAATATAGATTCAAATTCTGTCCAGAGCATAGGTTGACGGATTGAAATGTATTGTCATATTTATTTTATGTGACAGTTATATGTTCTTAATTTTATACTACATATGCAAATTTTATTCTCTACTTCAAATACTTGCATAGAAATGCAGTAGAAAATTACAAAAATTACTCCATTAGTGTTCCATTTCAATATATTAAATATGTCCTAATATTAGAACTTTACAAATGTGGCAGATGTTGACCTGGGGCAAGAGTGTTTTCTGCTCAGAAACTTCTTAGTCAGAAACTAGGTTTGCCGGATTTATGAGGTATTAGTCAGGTAGATTTTGTGTAATTGAGCAGGATTGAGTAGTGTTGCTTCATGAATTGACTGAGAGACAGGATTAGTTTATTGCTAAAACTTTTGTCTGAAGAGAATATTTTGATTTTATTTGCAGAATATGCTGGATTGCCATCCTAAAATTAATTAAAAAGAAATATCTGTTAGATATTTGAGAGACTGTTGCAAATGCTAGTCCTCAAATGAGGGCAATACCAAATAGTGAGAATTGTCTAGTTTAAAATTGTCAACTAAGCTGTGTAAAAAATATATAGTTCAAGATAGTTACCTATCAAGTATTCTAGACTGCCCCGTTATCCATGTAAGTCATGTATTTATTTTGTGTATCTTTAACTGTACTTAGAGAATTTTTGTTTATAGTTACCTCAGAAGAGGCTTCTCAAGACAAAAAGGATTGATTCTTTAAGGGTTGCATGTTTCTTATGTCTACTGTATCTACTATAGGTATTATCCTGGCATTTGGTCTTACATGGAGTTTACCACCTACTGCATTTCCAAGCAATACAACTTAAGAAAAGTGAAGGCTAGTGTGCCAGGATTCTGCTGATTTCATATCACTTGGGGGCATATCACATCAGGAGCTGTGTCTTCAGCAGCCTCACAAGGGAGTGGATCTTTTCTATACTACATTTTCAGTGCTGTACCATCAGGCTGGAATTCAGTAATGGGCTCTATCCTGATACTGTTACTGAGGGAATACTTGTTAGTATGTTTTCCTCTTCTGAGGGATATATTTAAATTCAGCATGTTGGCATGTCTAATCAGAGATTGTGAGACAATTATGTCTACAATAATCAAAAGATAAATTTTTGCATTTAAAATAAATCAATTGTATTATGAAATTATATTGTATTCTATTTTCTTCAGTATGAACTGAAATGAAGTATTAATATAAATATAGTTTGTTCACATACAGAAATAATAAGTAGTAAGACTCTTGCAAAAATTGCAGGCAAAGATACCTTATTGATTTTGAAGATTTCGAATTAAAAACAAATGTGTTACTTAGCTTTGTGATACTTCTGAATCTTTTTTTAAATAATAAATTTATTTTGTATTGGTGTTCAATTTGCCAACATACAGAATAACACCCAGTGCTCATCTGACAAGTGCCCCCCCCTCAGTGCCTGTTACCCATTCACACCCATCCCCTGCCCTCCTCCCCTTCCACCACCCCTAGTTCGTTTCCCAGAGTTAGGAGTCAATACTCCTGAATCTTGTTGAGGGATGAAGTACCTTTGAAAGACTCTAGTAGGTTTGTCAGAATTTCTATATCTGCTATTTTTTGTATATATATTTTTTATTTGGTTCAATATACCAACATATAGCATAACACCCAGTGCTCATCCTGTCAAGTGCCCCCCTCAGTTCCCATCACTCAGTCACCCCAAAACCCCACCACATCCCTTTCCACCACCCCTTGTTCTTTCCAAGAGTTAGGTGTCTCTCATGATCTGTGACCCACACTGATATTTCCCACTCATTTACTCTCCTTTCCCCTTTAATACCTTTCACTATTTTTTATATTCCCCAAATGAATAAGACCATATAATGTTTATCCTTCTCGGATTGACTTACTTCACTCAGCATAATACCTTCCAGTTCCATCCACGTTGAAGCAAATAGAGGGGATTGTCGTTTCTAATGGCTGAGTAATATTCCATTGTATACATAAACCACATCTTCTTTATCCATTCATCTTTTGATGGACACCGAGGCTCCTTCCACAGCTTGACTATTGTGGACATTGCTGCTAGAAACATCGGGGTGCAGGTGTCCCGTTGTTTCACTGCCTCTGTATCTTTGGAGTAAATCCCCAGCTGTGCAATTGCTGGGTCATAGGGCAGGTCTATTTTTAACTCTTTGAGGAACCTCCACACAGTTTTCCAGAGTGGCTGCACCAGTTCACATTCCCACCAACAGTGCAAGAGGGTTCCCCTTTCTCCACATCCTCTCCAACATTTGTTGTTTCCTGCCTTGTTAATTTTCCCCATTCTCACTGGTGTGAGGTGGGATCTCATTGTGGTTTTGATTTGTATTTCCCTGATGGGTCTTTTCTGATTCCACAGAAATCTTAAGATTATTTGTTCCAACTCTGTGAAGAAAGTCCATGGTATTTTGATAAGGATTGCATTAAATGTGTAAATTGCCCTGGGTGGCATTGACATTTTCACAGTATTAATTCTGTAAATCCATGAGCATGGACTATTTTTCCATCTCTTTGTGTCTTCCTCAATTTCTTTCAGAAGTGTTCTGTAGTTTTTAGGGTATAGATCCTTTACCTCTTTGGTTAGGTTTATTCCTAGGTATCTTATGCTTTTGGGTGCAATTGTAAATGGGATTGACTCCTTAATTTCTCTTTCTTCAGTCTCATTGTTAGTGTATAGAAATGCCACTGACTTCTGGGCATTGATTTTGCATCCTGCCACACTGCCAAATTGCTGTATGAGTTCTAGCAATCTTGGGGTGGAGTCTTTTGGGTTTTCTATGTACAGTATCATGTCATCTGTGAAGAGGGAGAGTTTGACTTCTTCTTTTCTAATTTGCATGCCTTTTATTTATTTTCGTTGCCTGATTGCTGAAGCTAGGACTTCTAGTAATGGTTGAATAGCAGTGGTGAGAGTGGGCATCCCTGTTGTTCCTGATTGTAGGGGAAATGCTCCCAGTGTTTCCCCATTGAGAATGATATTTGCTGTGGGATTTTTGTAGATGGCTTTTAAGATGCTAAGGAATGTTCCCTCTAACCCTACACTCTGAAGAGTTTTGATCAGGAATGGATTCTATATTTTGTCAAATGCTTTCTCTGCATCTATTGAGAGGATCGTATGGATCTTGTTTTTTCTCTTGTTGATATGATCTATCATGTTGATTGCTTTACAAGTGTTGAACCAGCCTTGCATCCCGGGGATAAATCCCACTTGGTCATGGTGAATAATCTTTTTTTTTAATATTTTATTTATTCAGGAGAGACACAGAGAAAGAGGCAGAGACATAGGCAGAGAGAGAAGCAGGCGCCATCCAGGAAGCCTGATGTGGGACTCAATCCTGGGACTCCAGGATCACGCCCTGGGCCAAAGGCGGCGCTAAACTGCTGAGCCACCCAGGCATCCCTTGAATAATCTTCTTAATGTACTGTTGGATACTATTAACTAGTATCTTGTTGAAAATTTTTGCATCTGTGTTCATCAGGTCTATAATTCTCCTTTTTTGGTGGGGTCTTTGTCTGGTTTTGGAATTAATGTGATGCTGGCCTCGTGGAAGGAGTTTTCTTTTTGATAAGGCTGGTTAATGGTTTATTTATCATATTAATTCTTTCAAAGAACCAACTTCTGTTTTTTTTGATCTGTTTCTCAGTTCTTCTGGTCTCTATTTCATTGATTTCTGCTCCGATCTTTATTAACTCTCTTCTTCTGCTGGGTGTAGGTTTTATTAGCTCTTCTTTCTCCAATTCCTGTAGGTACAAGGTTAGCTTGTGTATTTGAGGTTTTTTTTTTTCCAATTTTTTGAAGGATGCTTGCTTTGTGATGTTATTTCCCTCTCAGGATAGCTTTTGCTGTATCCCATAGATTTTGAATGGTTATATCTTCATTTTCATTAGTTTCCATGAATCTTTTTAATTCTTCTCCAATTTTGGTTGACCCTTTCATCTTAATTTATCAGGATAGTCTTTAACCTCCACAGATTTGAATTTCTTCCAAATTTCTTCTTGTGATTCAGTTCAAGTTTCAAAGCATTATGGTTTGAAAATATGCAGGGGACAATCCCAATCTTTTGGTACCGGTTAAAACCAGATTTGTGACCCAGTATGTGGTCTATTCTGGAGAAAGTGCCATGTGCACTTGAGAAGAATGTGTATTCAGTTGCGTTTGGATGTAAAGTTCTGTAAATATCTGTGAAATCCACCTGGTCCAGTGTATCATTTAAAGCTCTTGTTTCTTTGGTGATGTTGTGCTTAGAAAATGTGTCATTAGCAGAAAGTGCCATGTTGAAGTCACCCAGTATTACTGTATTATCTAAGTATGTCTTATTATCTAAATTGGTCTTTACTTTGGTTATTAATTGATTGATATACTTGGCAGCTTCCACATTATGGGCGTAAATATTCATGATTGTTAGGTCCTCTTGTTGGATAGATGCTTTAAGTATGATATAGTGTCCCCTTCATCTCTTACTACAGTCTTTGGGATAAATTTTATCTGGTATGAGGACTGCTACTCAGCTTTCTTTTGAGGACCATTTGAATGATAAATGGTTCTCCAACCTTTCATTTTCAGGCTCTAGGTGTTCTTCAGTTTAAAATGAGTCTCTTGTAGACAGCAAATAGATGGGTCTTGCTTTTTTATCCAATCTGATACCCTGCATCTTTGATGGGATCATTAAGCCCATTCATGTTCAGAGTTACTGTTGAAAGATATGAATTTAGTGTCATCATAATACCTATTCAGTCCTTGTGTTTGTGGATTATTTCTTTATGCATCCTCTTTCCTTTACAGGGTCTCCTTAATATTTCTTGCAGAGCTAGTTTGGTGGTCACATATTCTTTCAGTTTCTGCCTATCTTGGAAGCTCTTTATCTTTCCTTCTATTCTGAATGAAAGCCTTGCTGGATAGAGTATTCTTGGCTGCATGTTCTTCTCATTTAGGACCCTGAATATATCCTGCCAGCCCTTTCTGGCCTTCCAGGCCTCTGTGGAGAGGTCTGCTGTTAATCTAATATTTTGCCCCATATAAGTTAGGGATCTCTTGTCTCTTGCTGCTTTAAGGATTTTCTCTTTATCTTTGGAATTTGCAAGTTTCTGTATTAGATGTCGAGGTGTTGAACAGTTTTTATTGATTTTATGGGGGGGATCTATCTCCTGGATCTGAATGCCTGTTTCCCTCCCCAAGTTAGGGACGTTCTCAGCTATGATTTGTTCAAATATGCTTTCTGGTCCTCTGTCCCTCTCAGCGCCCTCTGGAACCCCAGTTAAATGTAGATTTTTTCCCTTAACCTTTCCTCATGGTCCTTTCATTGTTTTTCTCTTTTTTCTTCAGCTTCCTTCCTTGCCATCAACTTGTCTTCTATGTCACTCATTCTTTCTTCTACCCCATTAACCCTCACTGTTAGGACCTCCAGTTTGGATTTCATCTCATTTAATTGCTTTTTAATTTTGGCATGATTAGATCTAAATTCTGCTGTCATGAAGTCTCTTGAATATTTTATGCTTTTCTCCAGAGCCACCAGTAGCTTTATAATTGTGCTTCTGAATTGGCTTTCTGACATTGAACTGTAATCCAAATTCTGTAACTCCGTGTCAAAGAGTACTGTTTCTGATTCTTTCTTTTGTGGAGAAAAAGTCATTCTAGTCATTTTGCTCAGCACAGAGCAGCCAAAAACAATTTGTACTGGAGAAAGGAAGAAAAAGAAAGAAAAAAAAAGATAAAGAAAAAACACACACAAAAAAACAAGGAGCAGTACCCTCTGGTTCTATATACTGTAAATCCTTGACTTCCCCTGGAGCTTTCCAGCTCTGCTCAGTGGAGAACTTGCTCTTCCTCTGTCCTTCCAGCTGCTCTTCTAGGGGAGGGGCTGCTGTGCTGATTCTCAGGTGTGTGGAGGCGGGAGGGAGCTGGGCGTGGGGGGGGGCTGCCCGACCTCCACCAGGTGCCAGGCTCAGTAGGAGCTGTTTATCCTGTGAGGCCTCTGTTCCCTGGTGGCCCCGCTCAGTCCCAGGCACAGGGTGACACCAGGAGGAACAACAGTGGTGGCGGCCAGCTCTCCAGCTCTGGAGTCAGCTCCCGCAGTAACTCCTGCAGCTCCCAGTCCGCAGGGGCCTGGATGCTCCCGGGGTGGGGGCCCTGATCTGCACAGCTTGCGAGGCACCAGCGGCAGGAGAGTCCTCACTCTCCTGGGCCCTCCCGGCCTCCACTTGTCCTGGGGGAGCCAGGATCCCGGCTGTGTCCCCCTGTGCCCTGGGCTCCGGGCAGCACTACTTGGATCGCGCACTGGGGGCCTGCAGCCCCCTCTGCGTGGAGCCTCTGCTCTCGGAGCCCCCGCTCCAGCCCTTTACCAGCTCGGCCTGCAGGGTGCAGCGCTCTCCCCTGGGCGCCCCTGCTCTGTTAGTGACCCTGGAACCTGAGGGCTCCACTGCCCCTCCTGGGATCCTGCCTGAATTCCCTGTGAGCACTTGTCCCACCGGGAGGAATCCGGTGCAGATTTTTAAAGTCCCCCCTTCTCCTGGGTGGGGGTTTCCTGTCCCGAGGCTCTCCCCGACCCCCCCTTAGCCCGGCTCCTCGTGGGGGTCCCTCCTCCACTGAATTCTTTTTTTTTTCTGCCTTCCTACCTTGTTAGAAGCATAAACTCTTCTCTCTGTAGCATTCCAGCTGTTCTAGATCAAATTCGTAGGTGTTCAGCATGATTTGAACGTTATCCAGGTAAGTTGGTGGGACAGGGGACCCTACTCTTCTGCCATCCAGCCCTGCCCTTCCTCTTTTCTGCTATTGATTTTATTTTCTAAGTGGACTTGGTAGGGCCAGCTAAAATTATGTTTTATTCATTCTGATTTGGATTTTTAAAATATTCTTTAGAGGTGCCTGGGTGGCTCAGTCGATTAAGTGTCTGCCTTCAACCTAAGTCATGATCCCAGAGTCCTGGGATCAAGCCCCATTTAGGGCTCTCTGCTCAGCAGGGAACCTACTTCTCCTCCCTTTGCCGGCTACTCCTCCCTGGTTGTTTCTCTCTCTCTCTCTCTCTCTCTCTCTCTCTCTCCCTCTCCCTCTCCCTCTCTGTCAAGTAAATAAAATCTTAAAAATATTCTTCAAAAGTCATAAATTGTGAGATATCATAGGTAGAAGGTAAGTTTTGAGTTGGGTTGGGGAGTATATCATATGCATAATTCCTAGCTTCTTAGCCATTGAAATAAAACTTAAATGAAGACTTTCCTCTCATGAATTACTAAATTCTACCCCTGAAACTAATAATATGCTGTATGTTAACAGACTGGAATTTAAATAAAAACTTAAAAAAGAAGAAAGAAATAATCTTATTTCCTGGTTAAAAATATTTTTATCTGCAACAGAAAACTTACAAATAGAAAGTGCTCTGAATCTGTAAACATGCCAGAGAGAAAAACTAACCCGTATCAGAAAAAAAACCACAGTAGGCTTGCCTGCTAATTATTAGTATTAGCTCACCCTCTCTCTGTTGCTGTAGTGTTGAAATATTGGCATGCTAGGGATGTCTGGGTGGCTCAGAGGTTGAGCGTCTGCCTTGGCTAAGGTTATGATCCTGAAGCCCTGGGATCGAGTTCCAAATTGAACTCCCCGCAGGGAGCCTGCTTCTCCCTTTACCTATGTCTTCTCGGCCTCTCTGAGTCTCTCATGAATAAATAAATAAAATCTTTTAAAAAAAGAAATAGTGGCATGCCCAAAGAAGAAAATGTCTTCACAATCAGTTAAGTCCATGGTCACTTAATTGTAGAAATTATTAAAAACCACTTTGTGTGCTGCCTGCCAAATAGAAAGTCACTTCAGAAATTATTAGTTCCCTTCTAACCCCCTTTAAAACAATGAAGTCTTCTCTTGAGTGATGTCAACTATTTGCTTCAATATTTCCTAAACTTTTTGCACAGTGCTGGATGTTGGGCATGTTATAATGATGAAATTTTAATTTATAAATTTTGATATTTAAGCAAGATTGCTAAGAAACATTTAGAACATGTGAAATTCTATTACCATAAAATTGTGATTTATTTTGTAACATTTATAATTTTTTTTTGTGTTAAGGAAGTTTCCCTTCCAAAAAAATCATCAGTCTTATTACTTTTAATAGATGACAAGCCTGAGTTACAATCAGAGTCTGAAAAATATGAAATAGAGAACACTCAGGGGACAGGATATTTATTGATATCTCCAAGTTGGCTCAGGAATGGCTTGAGCTATCATTTGCAAAATTTTAGTGCCACATTTTGCTTTTGAGGAACTAACAGAACAAATATTATGCAGATGCCAAAAAAAGATTATGTTTAACCTGTGCGAATTTAATACTACAGACCTGTACTTCCATTGCTCTTTAGATACTATGCTCAATATCTGCACTGAAACCTTGGAATTATTTTTCAGTCATGCTTTCCATTCTTGTCATACCATTGACATTAGAGTAACTCTGTTATTTTTCTGTGCATGACCAACCCAGCAAAATGGCTTTGAGCTAATGTAAAAATAGAGTATATGGCTGTGTGCTCACATCTATTAATAATGATTCTGGTGTTTATCAAGTTAATTTGATTTTTCTAACTTGATGGAATTGCTAATTTTCCCTTTATTGAACTAATGAATATGATACATTGTTGTAAGTTTTTATAAGTATGTGAAATTGTGTGTTTTGGTACTCTTTAAATTCCTCATTCTATGGCATAATATCTAAATTGATACTGATATTTGGTAAATCTCTAGCACCTTAAAATTTTTCATGTTTGGCAAGTTATTCTTTTTGCCAGGATTTACATTTAAATGGTAGAAAAAAAAGTATCATGAATCAGAGTTGTTTTATTTTTTAGGTGAAGTCTTTATTAGGCAGAAATTTATTGAATGTACTTTGGAACTTCATTGTATGTATTTAGTAAATGCAATGTAACAACCATATTGAGTTTATTGCATAATTATGTTCAAAGAAGGGAAACTGATCACATCCAGACATAGATTAGATTATAGTTCTCTCTGGTGATTGTACATCAGTCTGCTGGACATTTTTTTGACTTTTAAAGAAGAAATATATTTTCATGTATTTGCAAATTATGACAAATTATTTATCAAGGCTATCAAGTGGTATATTACTAGTTAGCTACAGAGAGACATATTTGAACATCTCTGGGACTGTACTATATAGAATTATTCTTTGCATAATGTAGATGCTTGATAACAGTTTGTTAAATGTATAATGAGATAAGAGTACGTGAATTTTATTTATATACAATAGAGAATCACAAAAATTTATTAATGCTATAACATTTTCTTAGGAACTTTATGAGAACAGAATTGTAGGGGGAAATCAATGGGTGGAAGACATCAAGAAGGCTCTTGAAATAATGTAAATGCTAGCTGAAGAGGATCTAGAATTCTAGAGAGGCTGTGCAGAAATGAATCTGGATTCCAGAATATAATAAAGAAGGAACTGTCATAAGTTGGATATTAAAACCAAAGAGAAGCCATTAAATATTAATTTAAATTGAACATAATAAAGATTTCCAAACATATTCAAACTTGCTAATCTTCAGTAACTCTGAGGACTATGGAATTTCCCCCATTACCAAAATCATAAACTATTTGTTTTTCCATTATCCATTATCATGTGTGACTTATAATAGTTGCTCACTGATTTTACAATAAAGGTATCAATGAAATTTAAGAAATCACAAACTGTTTTAGGGACAAGAATAGAATTTAGTGTTTGAGAAGATCCTTAGAAAAATAGAAATTGTCCCTTACATGGGCATAAGGCTTCTGTGCCAACATTATTAATAGCATTCGTTACATCCTTAGAAGTGTTCAGCAATCAGTATCCAGTGATAGTGGAGCTATTATTCCTCACTCATTCTTGGCACATGTCTTATATCTGTGGAGTTATGAGAGAAAAATCAGCAATATTCCACTTCAATTAACAGCTGAACATAATTGTCTTAAGGAAACTCGGAATGTCACACTGTTCCTACATTTTGAAAAGTTCTCATACCTGAAAAACAATAAGTACTCCTGAGAGGCCCTTACACAATCCTTAGCTGATTAGCGCACTTGGAGTTAGAAGCAGCTGTGCAGGCAAATTGTTTTGCATCTGAATATGGATTTTTTACAAAGGTACATAGTTTTTGTAAATAAACCTGAAGAAATGCTACACCTGTGTTCCCAGAATGTTGTGAAAATTCTCAGATGGCTGTTCTTTTTTGATTAAAATGTATCATTACAAACTTGTTTTGAGACAAATTCTTGCTTTGGCATTATCCCATGTGTTTGAGAAGCATAAACTTTCAAATGAAGTGTTCAGCAAATCTTGAAAATGATAATGATAATGATAAGAAAAAAGCATCACAAAATTTTCGGGGTAGGGTAGGAACATACTAAGTTGGGAAAATTTTTTTCAATACATAGAGTTAAAATGCAGCTATTGTAGTGTTGTGACTTTGTTTTATTAGTTTATTCATGAGACACACACACACACACACACACACAGAGGCAGAGACATAGGCAAAGAGAGAAGCAGCCTCCACGCAGGGAGCCCAATATGGGACTGGGACTCAATCCCGGGTCTCCAGGATCACGCTCTGGGCCAAAGGCAGGTGCTAAACCGCTGAGCCACACAGGTGTCCCTCCTTCTGAATTTTTATACTTTAGCTAGGATCTTTTCTGTCACAACATTCCTTTTTTTTTTTCTTTTTAATTTTTTATTTATTTACCCATGAGAGACACAGAGAAAGAGAGGCAGAGACATAGGCAGAGGGAGAAGCAGGCTCCAGGCAGGAAGCCCAACGTGGGACTCGATCTCGGGTCTCCAGGGTCAGCCCTGGGCTGAAGGCGGCGCTAAACCGCTGAGCCACCTGGGCTGCCCTGTCACCGCATTCCTAAAGAAAGTAAACTATACCATTTAAAAATCCTGGTTTAATTAAAGAGGGGAATTTCTAAAATCAGCTTAGTTTTGTGGTCATTTAGAAGGTTTTGCTTATTGTCCATTAGATAGCCTAAACAAATGAAGAACTAGATCAGTAGGGACTGGTAAATTCCCATTAGGCAGTTTCATCTTTGCCCACTATATACCTATGCAAATGTGTCTTTTGTTTTTGATCTCTGAGAATATCTGTACTATCTTGGTAGCTGTGTGATAGTTTTATTAAAATGGCTTCCTAAAATACTATTTCATTAATTTTGTGTTTTCACATACAGAGTTTTTCAAGGTATTCAGTTTTCTATAATATCTATCTATCTATCTATCTATCTATCTATCTATCTATCTATCTAGAAAAGGTCCTATATGCCACTTAGTTTGTAAGGTAGGTGATGCAGAAATAAGGAAAGGTGTAAGGAAAAGTAATAACATAGTCATATTTGCATTTTTTAAATGTCACACTCTCAGTAGAATGGGGAGTATATCGTAGGACGTAATGAACTGAGGAGGGGGATGAAAACCTTATTTAGAAAAATGGTATTGTAGAGATTCCTGGGTGGCTCAGTTGGTTAGGTGTCCAACTATTAATTTTGGCTCAGGTTATGACCTCAAGGTTGTGGGATTGAACCCTACATCGGGCTGTATGCCCAGTGCACAGTCTGCTTTTGATTCTTTTTCTCCCTCTCTGTCTGTTGCTCCCCACCCCCTCAAATAAATAAATAAATAAATAAATAAATAAATAAATATATAAATGAAAATAAATCTTTAAAAGGAAAAATAGTGCAGATGGAAAAGAAAGGAAGATGCAAGAGAATCTTGGGTGGCACACTCAACAAGAATTTGTAAATTGCTAAACTTACAGGGTGAGAAAAAGGAATGTGACTATATTTTATTTTATTTATTTTTTTAAGATTTTATTTATTTATTCATAGACACAGAGAGAGAGGCAGAGACACAGGCAGAGGGAGAAGCAGGCACCATGCAGGGAGCCGGACGTGGGACTCGATCCCAGGTCTCCAGGATCACACCCCAGGCTGCAGGCGCCACCAAACCTCTGCGCCACCAGGGCTGCCCTGTGACTATATTTTAAACAATTCTTTGTTAAAGTTATGATGGAATAGTTTCTAGAAAGGAATCAAAAAAGGAGATAGATTGGGGGATGGTAATGGCGCCAAAGTGTTTATTCTGGGTGTTTTGAGATTGATCATATGGAGACAGAGCTGTCCCACCAGATATTTGGAGTTATTGATCTGAATTTCCAAAAAGAGATGACAGCCGTGCGCACACACACACACACACACACACACACACACACACACACATTACAAGAAACATCAATGAATAGAAAAACTTGAAACAGAGTTTATTTTTATTTTTATTTTTTTTTGAAACAGAGTTTATACTTAACAGAGAAGAGAAGAGGAGTACCAGGGGTCATCACAGTTAATTGATTTTATTACAGAACAGGAATTTGACCTGGGGAAAGGAGAACTTTCAACAATATGCCCATTTCATTTCTGTCCACTGGTTTCTCTTTCCTAAATGCCTTTGATGACGGAGAATAGACTGTGCTAATTTCCTACATTGTCATGCTATTCTTTGTTGAGTGAGAACACATTCCAAAAGTTCGTTTTAAAAATGTCACTGCTCTTCCTGATATGATTGTGGAAAAACATGAGGTTGTAGGTTTTATAAGTTGCAACTTGATTTCCCCCAAGAACATTTTATTCCTAAACAGGCTTTTGGAAATGTATTGTACCTTGGTACTCAAAGGTTCAGGGTTTTTGTTGTTGTTGTTGTTTTTCCACACAGAAATCTATAATTAAATTGCACATTTCTTTTTCTTTTCCTTTTTTTTTTAAATTTTATTTACTTAGAGAACACAAGTAGACAGAGTGGCAGGCAGAAGGAGAGGGGGAAGCAGGCTCCCTGTTGAGCATAAAGCCTGATGCAGGGCTCCTTTGGAGTGAGACGTGGGGTTGGTATCATGACCTGAGCTGAATTCAGGCAGATGTTTAACCAACTGAGCCACCCAGGCACCCCAAATTTCACATTACTATGGATAGTTATATTCAACATGTATCTCCAGTCAAAGAAATAACATACCAAATGTGGGATGTTTTTCATGGTAGCACTTTGATTCCATGCTTATTAAGAATTTTGTGGTGCAGAATTATGAGAGACTGCTCACAAGAGGCAGAATAATTCATCTATGCTAAAAATACATTGAAAGTATTTTCTCCATCCATAATTCATTACAAATAGTGTTCAGGGAACATTGAAGCTATGAAATGAAATAAACTCTATAAAGTAATGATAAAATCATAGAAGATAGTGCCCTAATTCGGAGAGCTATATCAAGGGTTTCACTTGTTATTATATGTGATTTCAGATAACATAAGTTCTTATAGTACAACATATTTGCACAGTTGCCAGGAAGGTACTTTTAGGGTAAAAGTGTAAAGTTGCCTGCTGATGTCATCATTCAAAATTTTGTGTTTATAAAATTGTAGTGAAGTGCAGTGAACAGAACTCAGTTTACTGTTTAATCTGTCAAACTTTTCCATAAATTCAAAATTTTCAAAATAAACATTATTAGAAATAAATACCAAATGAAAGCAAGCACGTCTGTGTGTTCTTTTCAAGTGTAATACTATGTGTTTGTACAAAACAAATTTTAATGTTCATAAATTAGTCAAAACAATTAATTAAAAATAGCAAGTGAAAGAAATCAAGTGATGAAAATGATATTTACAGTGTTAGTTCCTGGTTTACTAAGGTTTTACTTTTTTAAGTGTGAATGAGTATTATGTCACAGAAACTGCTCTTTTATCTGAATTATTCAGGTTTTCTGAAAATTTTAGCTTATGATTTTTATTTAATGAGCTAATATAGTGGCTTGCACAGATTGATTTTCTGGGATTAAAAATTCTTATGTTCTTGCTATAAACCAAGCTTACTTACATATGAGCGTCATTTTTAAATATTCTTTGGACTTTATGTGATAACATTTTAGTTTTGTTTAAACAACTGTTTTTAAGGTTGCTTGCCTTGGGGTTTTTCTTTCCTGTCCTTGCTGGTTTTATATCAAGGATTTAGCTAATTCTCTGGCATATTTTTTCAAATTTAGATTTTTTTGGTAGAACTTACCACTAAAGGCAACTGAATTCAAAATTTTGTTTAGAAAGCTTTTGTTCAATAATTAAATTTCTTTATTATTATAGGAGTTTTCAGGTATTTTGTTCTCTCTCCAGTGACATTTATTATTTTCCCTAGAAATTTATTTTATGCATATTTTGAATTTATTACTATGCAGTTGTTTATAATCTATTTCAAAGACATTTTAATATCTGCAGAATCTGAATTAATTTCTAACATTTCATTACACATATTTGTTTTTCTTTAAATTTCTGTGACTCTTCTTTTTCCTTTTTCTCTATGAGTCTTGCGAGAGATTAATTTATTTTATTAGATTTGTTTAGAGGATTAACTTTTGACCATACTGAACTTCCATATTTTTTATGACATCTCTTCTTTTATACTTCATACCTCCTAATTTATTTTGCTGTATATTTTCATTATTTTTCTAACTTCCTGAGGTGGAAACTTTTAGTGTTTTTGATAATATATGCATGTTAAGTTACACATTCTATTTATTTTATTTTTTGTCAAAAAGACTTTACAATTTAAATCCTATGACATTTGTAAAAAAGCCTCAGAAAGTTATAAAGCACATGCCTAAATAGGAGTATATATCATTACAAAACTTAAAACTTATTTATTTAACCAAGGGTGGCAATAAGAGAGTCCAATGACAAATATGTGGGGTTATATAGTTGTTAGCAAAACTAAGCTCCTTCAACAGTGAGAAGTTTTAACTTTATATACTCAATAGACCTGACAAAGACAAAATATAAAAGTTTTGGTTTTCTGGGCAGACAAGAGAGGAAAAAAATACTTTGTTTATATTTTCTTATTAAGAGCAGGAATTTAAGCTACATTAAAAAGTTTGATTATGCAATATTTTTATTCAGTTAAAATGTTTCCTAAAATCCTGTATGTTTTGTCAGCCTATAGTTTATTTAGGATTATATTTGAATTTTCCAAACACATGAGGCTTTTCTAGTTATTTTTTGGATGTTCATCCCTAATATATTTGCATTGAAGATAGAAAATGTACTGACATTTCATCCTTTTTTAAAGATGTGTTTATCTTTTTGCATGAGCTCTTTCCAAGACAATTTCTTCATAACAACAACCCGATGAACACATCTGTCCTTAAACAACTAGTGATTTGTCACTGCAGATTTATCTTTTACTAGTTTCATGAGAATGTGGTCATAAAATATGTACTTTTTTTGTGTGTGTCTGATTTGTCTAGTTATTTAGTGGGAATATTAGTCCACCACAGTTACTTAATCATAGAAGAGAAGCTCCTCAATGGGGTACCTGGGTGGCTCAGTTGGTTAAGCGTCTTGACTTTGGTTCAGGTTATGATCTTGGGGTCCTGGGATCAAGCCACTGTTTGGGCTCCACACTTAGCAGGGAGTCTACTTTCTCTCTCCCTCTGTCCCTTCTCCTCCCCTTCCCCTCCCCCTGCTCATTTTCTGTCTCTCTCTCAAATAAATAAATAAAACCTAAAAAGAAAAAAAGAAAGAAAATTCCTCTGTGATAATTCTGAAAATCAAAACTTTATTAATGTTTAAATTATGCAGAATAAAATATATCCATTTTAAGGGTAGGTACTGAAGAACCCCCCCACACACACACACGCACCCGTGAGTGGGACCAGGCCTAACCCTGAGGCAGCCCATCCAGGTGCCTCCCATAAATTCAAGCAACAAAAACATTCTGTTTTTCCGAGGTAGGAAAACTATCCCCCCCTCGCCCTGACTGGAAAAGTCCCTGAACATGGTCATGTTGACCTTCAAAGAAATCAATCATGTCACAATGCTATGCTACTCCCGCGGTCTTTTTGCCTTTAAAAAATGCCTGTAATTGCTAATCAGCGCGCTCTGCCACCTCTGAGGCGGAGAGCCCGTTTGTGCAAACGTTCAATAAACCCTCTTGCTTGTTGCATCTGCCTGTCTGGGGTCTGAGTCTCTGGGGCGTCCACCAGGACACGTTGGCACCCGTGAGCAAGGGTCCAACAGGTACATCCTGATGAGTATTGACAATTTTAACCCTCATATGACCAACTCAGTATTCAATTTATAAAAAATCGTCATTAATTAAAAAAAAATCCTTGATGCTCCTTTGTAGTAAAAATCCCCCTCCATCTCATTATTTTTTATGGCTGAGTAATATTCCATTTATGTATATAAACATATACATCTTTATTCATTCATCAGTCAGTGGACACTTTGGCTATTAAAAAGGTGATGGGGATTAGAGAGTGCACTTGTGATGAGCACTGAATGTTGTATGAAGTGTTGAATGACTAAATTGTACACCTGAAACTAATACTACACTGTGTTAAGTAACTGGAATTTAAATAGAAACAAATAAACAAAAATCCCCCTCCTTTCCTAGAAGCAAAATACCATGAGCCTTCTGTCTGTCATATTGTAACAGTATTGTTGAAATTGTATAGAAGTTTCATTTCAAGTTATTTTTTTGGCATGAGATTTATTTGAGAGAGAATGTGTTCAAGGAGGAGGAGAGGCAGAGGGAGAAGGAGAGAGAATTTCAAGAAGACTCCATGTCAAGTATGGAGCCAGACTTGGGGCTTGATCCTGATCCTGACACCAGGTCCTGAGCTGAAACCAACAGTTGGTTGTCTAACCAACTGCACTACATGGGTGCCCCTAGTTCATTCCTATTTTTTACTGATGTTCCTTGATTTCTTTTCAAACACTGTAGACTAAACATTTGTAACCATAAATATATTGGGAGTGTCACCTAAATAATAGATTATCCAGGAAAAAAGTAGGATTATTGCTTATTCATTAATTTTTTAGTACATAGTTTTTAATAATGAAAGTATTATGGCTGTACATTTTCCTCTGAATATAGCTTTTACTATCTTTCCCAGGTTTTGAAACATTTTCTATTTTTTCAGTAGTTTGCAGTTTTTAGCTTTTGTTTCCTCTTTGATGGAAGAATTATATAAGCAGAGAATGTTGCCTGAATGTATTTTTTAAAAATGCGTTTATGTTTTCTTTATATCTGCCTCGAATACTTTTTATACATTTTTTTTTACTTTTTATTTTTTTTTATTTATTCATGAGAGACAGAGAGAGAGAGAGAGAGAGAGAGAGAGAGAGAGAGAGAGAGGCAGAGACACAGGCAGAGGGAGAAGCAGGCTCCATGCACCGGGAGCCCAATGTGGGATTCGATCCCCGGTCTCCAGGATCGCGCCCTGGGCCAAAGGCAGGCGCCAAACCGCTGCGCCACCCAGGGATCCCTTTTTATACATTTTCTATAGGCTTGGTAATGACTGTTTACTCTCTAGTACAGGAATATATAAATAGTTTACATAGAGAGATAAATATATGATTGATTTATTGATTATATTGTTAAAATTCCCTCATACAAACTTTTCTTCATTTATTAGATTTGACTGATTCCAATCAAGATAAATTGACATATTCTACCCAAATTATTTTTAAATTAGAATTTTTATATCTGATTAACATTTACTTAATATGTTGTTTGATGTATTCAGTTTTAATATTTTTAGAGTAGCTTCATGTCCACTTGAACAAAAACAAATGTATCGATTACACATTCAACATCTATATAATATATAAGAAACATGCTTTGCTTTATAAATGTCAGTTAAACAGCACCCATATTCTAATCTTGACTACAACCTAGAGGGCATCATATCTTGATAATTTATTTTAATCTTTTGGGGGAAGGATTAAAATGCTGTTTTGGATTTGGCATGTGGTTGGTGCTCTAAAATATTACTATGTTAAGGCAGAAGAAAATATATAGATACATTATTATAATCTTTTTGTAAAAGGAATTTCTGGACCTGAAATATGCTTAATTTATAATTTTATTTTTGTCCTTCAAGTATTTGCTAGTACTTCATATTTCTTCAATTTATCCTTCTGAATATTTTTTTCCTATTTTCTATACTTATATCATCCTACCTCTAGTCAGAAAAGGTATTTTGAACACAAGGAACTCTAAGCCAAATATTAAATTAGACATCTTTAAGCAGTTTTTGGGGAAAAAAAGTGGAAACCTCAATTTCTGCTAACTTATTACTCAGTGGATCTCCTTTTTATGGACAGAGCCCCATATTAGGTAGGATTTTTTTTAAATTTTTATTTATTTATGATAGTCACACACACAGAGAGAGAGGCAGAGACAGGCAGAGGGAGAAGCAGGCTCCATGCAGGGAGCCCGATGTGGGACTCGATCCCGGGTCTCCAGGATCGCGCCCTGGGCCAAAGGCAGGCGCCAAACCGCACACCACCCAGGGATCCCGTAGGTAGGATTTTAGAATAAAAAATGTTTAATCTATATCTATATTTTTTCAGATGAGAACTATTTGGTTATCTTTTCTTGGTAAATTACTAATTTGCTCATATTTCAAGATCTTTTGAAACACTGAGGGAGATGTACTGTTTATCTCTACATATATGCTTCTTGCAGGGTCAGCAAATATAGCTAAAATGTACATTGCAGAAAATATGGAAACAATTACATCCCCAATTTTTTATTTATAAATATTTAAGCTGTATTATTAAGCAAGTGTCATAATGATTCTTCTAGGTGGTCAGAGAAGAGACTCAATTTGATGGGACAAAGAGGTGTAAAAAATTGAATCTGCCACATTTATAAGACTGTTATTCACTAAACTTTATTTAGTTTGCTTTCACAACTTTCACTGAGGGGGTTTTTACAATGCATTTGGTATTGGCAAATGCTTGATAATTCCCTAGCATGTATGGAAGTACAAAATAACACTTCCAACCTTTAAGACCAAACACTTTGGTAAATACCACAGATGCCAAATTGCTCTAGCAGGTGCTAAATTGCTACTAGTGTATCACCTTGGGATATGATGAAGATAAATGGAGCACTGTGTATTTTCCCAGTATTCCACAATTACTGGAACACCTGTGCTAAACGATGTGGGACTAATACACCATAAACATCCTCACAATGCTCACAGGGCCTTCTACTTTCACATTTCAACTTGCTTTTAGGGCCTTCATATAGATGTTGGGGGGACGTGTTTCACTTACCTTGACACTGCTACCACATAGTAACATTTCAGTGCCATATCAATGGAAGCTGACTTTTTCCTTTCTCTGTCCAGTTTTTTTTTTAATTTCCTTACCTTATTTTAATATTTTATTCTGTCTCTTCGTATCTCATTTTTGTTACAGGACTACGTATGTCTCCTTTGGCTTCACAAATTGTGTTCACCCTTTGCTTTATCACCAAAGACTTGTACCATTGTAGTGATGTTGGATGCAGTTATCGCTATAGTTCCAACACCTGTTTTTCAACAGATCACCTTTAGCATATGTAAACCCTGATAGGCAGTATGGAGGTTTTAAAGATGACTGTAATATGTTAGATGGAAATGCTTGTAAATATATTTGTGGTAACTGTGGCTCTGGCACCTGTTTATAATATTTTGGATCTGTGTTTTTTTTATCCAATTTAAATATTAAAAACAAATAGGTTATGCGTGTGTGTGTTAATGTGTTTATGAGAACAATACTCATGGTTATTGTGAATTAAGTTGCTATTTCTGTTACAGATTTTTTTTTCTTTTAAGCTAATAAGTTTTTGAGTAATTTTTTTTTTTTTAACATAGATTCCACACCAAGTGTGGAGCCCGACATGGTACTGAGATCAACCCTGAGCTGGGATCAAGGGTCAGATGTTTAACTAACTGAGCCACCCAGGTGCCCTATTTATTTTTTCTTTACATACACTAAAATGTTATTTTCTATTGAGGCATAATACACATCCATATATTAGTTTCAGGTGTACAATGATCTGACATTTATATACACTGTGAAATGATCACCATAATAAGTCTAGTCACCGCCTGGCACCATAAAAGGTTACAAAACATTTTTTTGTGTGTGATAAGAACTTTCAAAAGCCAGTAACCTTCAAATACATACTACAATACCATCAACTGTACTCACCATGCTAAGCACCATATTCCCATGACCTATTCATTTCACAGCTAGTAGTCTGTTGCAGATTATTTTTAATAGTCTTATAAAGATAAGTTTACATACCATACAATTCAAAATTTGAAAGTGTATAATACAGTGTTTTTATTATGTTCACAGGCTTGTGTGACTATTACCACAATCTATTTTTGAAGCATTTTTGTTTCCCGGAAAGGAAAGTCCTATACCTAGTAGCAGTTGATCCCTGTCCCTCCACACTGTACATTTTCCAGTCTTGAACAACCACTAATCTATTATGGGTATGTATAAATTTGTCTTTTTGTTCTTTCACTATTTTAAAGATAATCTCTTTACATTTCAGCAATTTTAATTTTATGGACTTAAATGTGGATTTCTCCCCCTCTATGGGGTTCATAGAATTTTGTAATTTACGGCTTCATATTTTTTGTCATTTTGCAAAAGCTGTCTTCAATTTATTGTCTATCCCACCTGTCTCTCTCTCTTTTAGTCTACATTGCTTTACCCCAGTGTGTATATAGCTTTTTATAGCTCATCTCTTTTTTTAATAGCTCATCTCTTATAGATTGAGATCTCATCTCATTTAGATCTTATATAACTGTATTTTATGTTTCATGTTTTAGGTGTGAGATAAGTCTTATTTCTAATTCACCGTCATTATCAGGATTAGGAGAAATAGTGAAGAAAACAGAGGAAATTCTGAGAAACTGTACATTCTATGTGTGTTAGAGCCTATTTTTATGAATTTATTTGACTAAGTTTCATAAAATTTGAATCTGTCTCTGAAATAAATGCAGAGGAATCTCTATGAATCTAGAGCATATCAAGCTTTCCCCATTACAATGGTGTAGTTGCTTGTTTATTTAGTATTTTTTAGAACCTGATTAGAAAATAAGTGACTTTCCATAAAAAGTAAGCGTGGAGAGAAGCATGAACTATTTTATCACAATGGCTTTCAATGTCTTTGAAATATGAAATATTATATTATTATTGGGTTCAGAAGTCACCATCCAGGCTTATCCAGGAAGTAATTATTCAAAAATGATGACGCAGAGTAGAGGCAAGATAAAGAAAGATTTGATAATCCCTGAATGGACAGTGCTACTCTAACCCTGACAATTTTAAACTCCAAAAATGTCCTGAATCAATAGGTATAGACAAAACAGACCATAATGTTTGGAGCAATCAAAAAGCAAACATTTTTTTTTTTGGGGGGGGGGTTATTTAACAACACTTATGAACTACAGTATCTGAGATTTGCTCTGTTAATTTACTGTTTGGAATGAATCTGTGGAGATAAATTTACTAATAAAAGAAAATAGTTTTTTCTTCATATGCCCATGCAAATAGTATGACATGTCCATAAATTTTAATGAAATTTTGTTTGAATAAGGTATTTATTGATGTTTGCCTAAAGGCAAATACTCTACTCTTTAAAAAGTGAGTAATTAGTTCAGTGTCATCTCCTTGAGTTTAAAACACTAGATAACTAAAGGAACTTAGAGTTCATTTCCCTTACCACCATTTACTCTATAAATATTTACAGCAAGGCCTTATGACTCACATTTTAGCAGCCAACCTATTATGCCAAATTATTGTTTTTGGGTCATATAAAGTTCTTTAAACAAATAGACTATTAGCTAAGTTATCAGAGAATTAACAGACCTATCCTGTATTTTGTCATCATAGCGGTGGTTTTTTTTATCTGAAGAAAAGTCTATTTCCTGAATGAATTTTAATGGCTTTATCATATTAAAGAATGACGTGAGTCAAAATAACCACCTTATAGAGTTAAACATACTCAACTAAAAAGGTAATGAAGTGAAAAGAAGTGGAGGATTCGATTCTCATCTGGGAAGTAAGCCCAAGTTTTCAATAAATGAATAATGGAAATGTTTGTATAATAATAATCAATCCTTTCAATAATGAGTTTGCTGTCAGTTTATAATCATGTAGAGTAATTAAATTCCAATGAATTCAGGTTCTAAGTCAGGCATATGCTTTGAGTTATCAGTATGGCCAGGGACCTTACCCGGATGCCTGCCTTGAGCAACTTCCTGGGTCAAGTTAGAAGAGGTTTTACTAATTGCCACAGTTTCTTTCTGTGGAGGCTTTGCTACTTAAATCAGTTATTAACCAGTGCCGCTATGAGAAGACAGAGAGGTACGAGCCAGAAACAGAATCTGTTAGTCTGGCTACGAATGCCATCCTGCCAGCTCACAGATCCCCCTACCCAAATCTGGAATCTTAGTTCTGTGACATGGCTCAGAATTAAATACTCTCCTCTTATCTTCTCTTACCTCTACCAAGATCTCCTCAAACTCTTATTTATGGAGTAATTTAGTGTTCTCTTTTTTCCTTTTGTACTCTCTCCCTTCTTTGCTCCCTTTCTCTCATTTGTCTCTGTTTCTCTCTGTATCTGTCTCTGTCTCTCTCACCCCCACGCACACATATCACTTTTTCTCTCAGTAATTTAGTGTATACTCTCAGATTTTAATTATAGAAATTCCGTGGAATGGTGTAATCAAAATATATCCCTAGAAAAAAATGGATCCCACTAAGGAAGAATGCTGAAAGAAGTTATCAAGAGTTCTTCTCTGTATACAGCTTTACTATAAACATATAAAAGCATACTGAGAAAGACAAAAAAAAAAAAACATGCAATTTTACTCATATGTAGTCTTAAAAAACAAATAAATAAAAAGCAGAATCAGACTTATAAATATAGAGAAAAAGCTGATGTTTGCCTGTAGGAAGGATGGTAGAAGGATGGGCAAAATGGGTAAAAGGGAGTGGCAGATACAAGCTTCCAGTGTGGAATGAATACATCACAGGAATAAAAGGCACAGCATAGGGAAAATAGTGATATTGCAATAGCACTGTATGGTGACAGGTGGTAGTAGCTACACTTGTGGTGAGCATACCATAATATTCAGAGAATTTGAATTACCTGAACTAGTGTAACATTGTGTATCACCCACACTCAAAACAAAACAAAACAAAACATAAAAGTAAAACAAAAATAAAACAATGACCTAGGAAAAATAATCCTGGAAAGTCATAATAATCAACAGCATGGATTTAGGTGTCAGACAGACATGAGTTCAAATTATTGTCCTGCAATAACTAGATGAGTGATTTGAAAAAATTATTTTATGGCTTAGGAATATTATTCTGTGCATACATATTACATCTTCTTTCTCCATTCATTAGTTGATGGACACTTGAGCTGTTAAATAGGTGATGGGGATTAAAGAGTGCACTTGTGGTAAGCACCAGGTGTTTTAGTTGTATGGAGGTGTTGAATCACTATATTGTACGCTTGAAACTAATATTAACACTGTATGTTAACTAACTGGAACTTAATGAGAAACCTTAAAAAAAGTTATTTCACAGACTCAGTTTCATCAAATGCATTATTGCGAAAAATCATACCATCAATCTTGTGTAATTATTTTGAGAATTAAGAGTGATTGTACATGAAAGTGCTTAACTAGGACATTACTGGGAGCCAAATGAATACTCAAGTACCTAATACACTTATTTATCTATCTCCAGCTATTTATCTATAATATAAATATGAAAGTTACTCATTGAAAATGTAAATTTTACTTGGTGTTCTTTCTTAGCAATGCATAGTTGAGGATATTTTATAACTGAAAATCATCATTAAAGTATTATGATATGCAGTTTCTCTTCTCTGACCAAGGCAAACATTCATTGGCTTTTTCTCATACTTGATTATGTTTTCACTTTCCTGAGATTTCAGTAAAAGGGCTTATATGGTATGTGTTCTTTTATGTTTACCTTCTCTTGCTCATCATATGGAAAGGGACATTGAAGGACATTTTTGGTATGATATGAATGTTTTATGTGTTAATCTTGGTGGTGGTTAAGTAGGTAGATACATTTGTAAAAACTCACTAAAATGCATAATCAAAATGAACTCTTTTTATTATATGGGAAATATATACCAATAAAGTAGATTTAAAGAAAGTCTGGCAGAGAAAACTCTAAGCCAAAATACTTTCAACAATAAAATAATTTAAAATCTAATGAATGAATACTATAGCAGGCCTTCAAAAACTAGAAAAAGAAATATTTCCATATTTCCCAGGAAATTCAATAATGCTAGCAAAATTTGGAAACCAAACCTCAACAAAATAATAAGAAAGGAAATTTGCATGCAAATCTCATTCATGAACACAGGTGTAAAAATCCCCCCCAAAATTACTAAATCAAATTCAGCCAACAATAAATTATATCAAATAAAGATAATGTGTGTTTGCATTGTATGTATACATATACACACATGTATATTAAAAAGTTATTATGACTGAAAAGCCCTATTATAGAAAGGCAAATCTGATACAACAATAAAATATGTAACACTATTTAGCACTTTAAGAACAAAATAGAAGCATCATATGAGCATATTGATAGATTCAGAAAAAAGAATTTGATAAAGCACAATGCATTCATTTTAAACTCCTAGCCAATTAGGGATATAAAGGCCCCCTCCTATACCTGAATTTGATAAAGAGTATCTACAATGAACTTAGAGCAAATATTATGCTTAATGGTGAATTATTAAAACTTTCCCATTAATATCTGAAAGGCAAAAATTATGCCTTCAATTCAGCTTATGGTCAACATTATACCCATGATTCTAGACAGTCTGATAATAAAAGAAAATAAGGTATAAGGATTGGAAGTTAAGATTTAAAACTACCATCTTATAGATGATTATTATATATATATAAAAATATCTAATAGAATCACAATCATTTTTTAAATTAAATACAAGCTCGTTATCAATTAGTTCCTTTATGTTCCATACCTGTCAGAATGGCTAAAATCAGTAACACAAGAAATAACAAGTGTTGGCAAGGATGTGGATAAAAGGAAACCCTCTTACACTGTTGGTAGGAATGCAAACTGGTGCAACCACTCTGGAAAAAAATATTAAGATTCCTGAAAAAGTTAAAAATAGAACTACCCTAAGATCCAGCAATTGCAGTACTAGGTATTTAACCAAAGAATACAAAAGTACTAACTCAAAGGGATATATGCACTTGGAAATGTTTATAGCAGCATTATCTACAATAGCCAAAACATGGAAACAGTCCAAGTGTCCATTGATGAATGGATAAAGAAGAGGTACACACACACACACACACACACACACACACACACACACTCACACAATGGAATGTTACTCAGCCACAAAAAATGATTCTTGCCATTTGCAGCAGCATGGCAGAGCTAGATAGAGAGTATAATGGTAAGTGAAATAAGTCAGTCAGAGAAAGACAAATATATGATTTCACTCATAGGTAGAATTTAAGAAACAAAACAAATGAGCAAAGGGGAAAAAAAGAGAAGGAGGCAAACCAAGAACAGACTCAACTATAGAGAACAAACTGATGATTATTGGAGGCAGGGTGGGGGGGATGGGTAAAATAGATGATGGGGATTTTTTTTTTAAATTTTTTTAATTTTATTTATTTATGATAGGCACACAGTGAGAGAGAGAGAGAGAGGCAGAGACATAGGCAGAGGGAGAAGCAGGCTCCATGCACCAGGAGCCCGACGTGGGACTCGATCCCAGGTCTCCAGGATCGCGCCCTGGGCCAAAGGCAGGCGCCAAACCGCTGCGCCACCCAGGGATCCCGATGATGGGGATTAAGGATTCTGCTTGTTGTGATGAGCCCTGACTGTTGTATGGAAGTGTTAAATCACTATTTGTATACTTGAAAGTAATATTATATTTATGTTATCTAACTAGAATTTAAATACAAACTTAAAAAATAAATATAACTAGTTCACTGTGTACAAAGTCAAGATGGGAAAAAGCATATTCTTATGTATCAACAACAAACAGTATGAAAATTATTTTTCCTGTTTCTTTGTATTCTGGTAATTTCTTTGTTTTCCTGTTTGAGTTTTGTTGAGTTTGGATTGTATGCTGGACATTATAAATAATATATTGTAGCGATTTTCAGTTCTGTTGTTCTTTTCATAATAGTGTTGATTTTTGTTTGTTTTGCAGGAAGTTAACTTGGTAGTATTTAAACTCACACTGTTTCTCTCATGGGAGGTCACAGCTGAATATTCTCTAGGTTCTCATATTCTTATATGGACTGCTTGGTTATACTCTGTACATGCATGGTTCTTTGATCAACCAGAGAATTAGGGAAACTATATCCAAATTTTTAAAAATTTAGATATAATTGACATAACATTGTATATGTTTCATGTTTGTACACCTCAAACAAACACAATGATTCAAAATATGTGTATATTGTGAAATTATTGCTGTAATAAGTGTAGTTAATATTTATCACCACACATTTACAATTTTTTTTTTCCTTAGGAGAACTTTTAAAGTATGCCCTCAGCAACTTTCAAATGTACAATATTATTAACTATAGTCACCATGTTGTACATTACAGCCACAGGACTTACTATTTTATAACTAGAAATTTATACCTTTTGATCATCTATGCCAATTTATTTCACCCCCTACCTCTTATCTCTGGGGATCATCTATCTTTTCTTTATACCTATTAGCTTCTTTGTTTGTTTTTAGATTCCACATAAAGGTGAGATTTTACAGTATTTGTCTTTCTCTGACTTATTTCACTTAACATAATTTCCTTAGGGTCTATTCATTCCATCCATGTTGTCTTAAATGATAGAATTTAGTTCTTTTTATGGTTGAGTAATATTCCATTACACACACACACACACACACATACACACAACCAAATATATCACATTTTTCTTTATCCATTTATCTGTCAGTGGATACTCAGGTTTTTCTGTTTCTTGGCTTCTCCCTCTCCCTCTGCTTGCTGTGTGCTTGCTCTGTCCCCTTGTCAAATAAATCAAAAATATATTTTTTTAAAAGAAAGAATGTGTTCTTAGAATATGTTAAACAACGTATTTTCACAGTTTTACATTAATATAATGAGTTATATGGTAGGCTAAATGTAACCTTTTTAGACAAAGTGGTGTTTTTCTTTTTTTAAGATTTTATTTATTTATTTGTCAGAGAGAAAGAGAGAGCACAAGTGCACAGAGGGAGAGGAAGAAGTAGACTTCCCGCTGAGCAGAGAGCTGGACATGGCTTGATCCCAGGACTCTGAGATCATGACCTGAGCCAAAGGCAGATGCTTAACCAATGGAGCCACCTAGGCACCCCTGGACAAGGTTTATATGCACTTTAATTGTAACATGTAGGACAAATTTTATATGCATATCAGTTTTTTAAAAAGATGCATTGCTCTATTATTCAATCTGGATTCTTCTCATAACTCATCTTAATTACCACAAAACCCAACTCTTTAAATTATGTTCAAAGTTTTTCTAATTAATATTCTACTCTAATATTTCTTAATAAAGCTTTTTTTTCCTTCAACAAATGTTTTTAGGAAACAATCTACCAAGTCTGATGAGATAACAAATTGCTTGCTTTAAGACATTGTCAGTGCACTTGACTTTTTTGTATATTGTATACACACATAAGAAGCTGTAGTATTTGGATAAATCTTATAAAGTATTTTCATATTTCCTGGTAGCAGCATTCTTTTTTTCATTTAGAAGAATTAAAATTTAGTTTCTCAATTCTTCAACTTCCAGGGAGATGTAGTAGATATACGTTTCCCTGTTCCCCCTATTAATTATACCCCCAAATCCTGGATATTATATACAAAACAAACAAAAGACTATGAAATATGGAGAAAAGTCATACTGGCTAGGAACTTGAGGACATGAGGAACAACATAATAACTTCCCTTGGATTTCTTTTGGCCTCATATAATATAGACGTGGACCTAAAGGAGCCAGAAATCTGGAAAACCAGTGAGTAACAGCACACCCCTCACCCCCCAAAAAGCTTCAGTAACACTGTATAATTATCTCAGAAACACCCTAAATTTAATTTTAAAAAAAATTAGGCTAAGAAAAATGTATTAGGCTTATTAATGTATTTGGCTGAAAAAAATTTCTTTTTGCTTGTTTGTTTTCATAGGTTTTATTAAGCAGAATATTCGGTGCCAACCAAAAACAATGCATTTGTTCCACTAATGTGTTTTATTGAAAATTATGTTAAGGTAATTATAGATTCACATGCAGTTGTAAGAATAATGCATAGAGATACCATATACCCTTTGCCAGTTCCCCCCAGTGTTTTAGCATTTTGTTAAACTAGTGCAACTGGGATATTGATAGTGATAACATCCACTGATCTTATTCAGATTTCCTCCATTTTACTTGTACTCATGTGTGTGTGTGTTTAATTCTATACAACTGTATCATGTCTGTGTTCTTATGTTCACTATCAAAATTAAGATACTGAGTAGTTCACAAGTAGATCACAAGGATCCCTCATGTTGCAACTTTATAATCATAATTATCTCTCCCTCCTTTCCCTACCCAGACCCTTACACCTGACAATCACTATCTCTTTATGCACTTCTAAATTTTGTCATTTTGAAATATTTTATAAATGGAATTATACAGTGCAACCTTTGATATTGGATTTTTTTTTAAAAAGATTTATTTATTCGTGAGAGATGCACAGAGAAAGGCAGATACATAGGCAAAGGGAGCAGCTGGGTCCATGCAGGGAGCCCGATGTGGGCCTCGATCCCAGGGCTCTGGGATCATGCCCTGAGCCAAAGGCAGACACTCAACCAGGTTGCTGAGCCACCCAGGCATCCTTGTTATTGGCTTTTCCTTTAACTAAAAAAAAAATTCCTGAAGATTTACTCAAGTGGTTATATGTCTCAATATCTCTTTCCTTTTTATTTCTTTGTAATACTCCATATTTTGTTTTTTTGTTTTTTTTTTTTTAATTAACTTTTATTGGTGTTTAATTTACCAACATACAGAAAAACACCCAGTGCTCATCCCGTCAAGTGACCACCTCAGTGCCCGTCACCCATTCCCCTCCAACACCCGCCCTCCTCCCCTTCCCCCACCCCTAGTTCGTTTCCCCGAGTTAGGAGTCTTTATGTTCTGTCTCCCTTCCTGATATTTCCCAACATTTCTTTTCCCTTCCTTTATATTCCCTTTCACTATTATTCATATTCCCCAAATGAATGAGAACATACACTGTTTGTCCTTCTCCGATTGACTTATTTCACTCAGCATAATACCCTCCAGTTCCATCCACGTTGAAGCAAATGGTGGGTATTTGTCATTTCTAATTGCTGAGTAATATTCCATTGTATACATAAACCACATCTTCTTTATCCATTCATCTTTCGATGGACACCGAGGCTCCTTCCACAGTTTGGCTATTGTGGCCATTGCTGATAGAAACATCGGGGTGCAGGTGTCCCGACGTTTCATTGCATCTGAATCTTTGGGGTAAATCCCCAACAGTGCAATTGCTGGGTCGTAGGGCAGGTCTATTTTTAACTCTTTGAGGAACCTCCACACAGTTTTCCAGAGTGGCTGCACCAGTTCACATTCCCACCAACAGTGTAAGAGGGTTCCCTTTTCTCCGCATCCTCTCCAACATTTGTTGTTTCCTGCCTTGTTAATTTTCCCCATTCTCACTGGTGTGAGGTGGTATCTCATTGTGGTTTTGATTTGTATTTCCCTGATGGCAAGTGATGCAGAGCATTTTCTCATGTGCATGTTGGCCATGTCCATGTCTTCCTCTGTGAGATTTCTCTTCATGTCTTTTGCCCATTTCATGATTGGATTGTTTGTTTCTTTGGTGTTGAGTTTAATAAGTTCTTTATAGATTTTGGAAACTAGCCCTTTATCTGATACGTCATTTGCAAATATCCTCTCCCATTCTGTAGGTTGTCTTTGAGTTTTGTTGACTGTATCCTTTGCTGTGCAAAAGCTTCTTATCTTGATGAAGTCCCAATAGTTCATTTTTGCTTTTGTTTCTTTTGCCTTCGTGGATGTATCTTGCAAGAAGTTACTGTGGCCAAGTTCAAAAAGGGTGTTGCCTGTGTTCTCCTCTAGGATTTTGATGGAATCTTGTCTCACATTTAGATCTCTCATCCATTTTGAGTTTATCTTTGTGTATGGTGAAAGAGAGTGGTCCAGTTTCATTCTTCTGCATGTGGATGTCCAATTTTCCCAGCACCATTTATTGAAGAGACTGTCTTTCTTCCAATGGATAGTCTTTCCTCCTTTATCGAATATTAGATGACCGTACATTTCAGGGTCCACTTCTGGGTTCTCTATTCTGTTTGTATGTGCCTGTTGAAGGCAATCTGCAGTCTTTTCAGTGTTGGTTTATTAAAAATAAAGCTGCTTTGAACATTTGTAAACATAAGTTTTACTTGTCTAGGAGAAATGGTCAACAGTGCAACTGCTAAGTCATATGATAGATTTATGTTTATTTTTGTGAGACACAGCCCAGCTGTTCTCCAGAGTGGCTCTACAATTTAACATTCTCATCAGTAAGGTTTATGTGATCCAATTTCTTTGCCTTTCTGCCAGTATGTGGTGGTGTCACTATATATTTTTTTTTTTTTTTAGTATTAAGCATTCTGATAGGTGTATAGTGATGTCTTGTTGTAGCTTTAATGTGCATATCCCTGATGGTGTTTATGTTTTTCATTAAGTCTATGATCCATTTTGACTTAAATTTTATGTAATTTTGGGGGGCTTAGGTTAAGATTCTTTTTTTCCCTATTCATGTTCAGTTGCCACAGAACCAGTTGTTGAGCATATTGTACTCCCTTCATTAAACTGCTTTTATATCTTTGTCAGAATCATTGTGTGGGTCTATTTCTAGGTTCATTATTCCACAGATATTTGTAATGGTATTCAGAATTATACAAGGTATGCAGAGGATACTGCGGTGAGTCAGTCATATTTTTTTCTTCAAAGTGTGGATGTGTTAGAGGAGCAGGATATTTAAAGAATGTGATAGAACATAAAAGAAACTTGAGCTTGAAATGTGTATCAGTACATTTTTGGGTACATTGAGGGGAGGCCGAGTATAAGGAGGGAGATTCCAGAGAGGACATTAAAGAAGAGGTTCAAAAGAATAATGAGTAAGAGGATAAAGAAAGAAAGCATTTCAGGTACAAGTTGAAGCTAATATGTATAGATACTTTAAGTATGCAAACCCATAGAGGTTTGAAGTGGTCAGGACATTTGGAGAACTGTAGATAGTTTGGTATGGCCTAAGCATAGGATCCAGAGGAACCTAATGTAAGATGAGGCTGGAAGCATTAAGAAGACAGGTTATGGAAGATCTGTGTACCATTCTTAAGGCTCGGCAAAAATGAAATATTAAAAAAAAATTAAGCTGGAGGGTGATGTAATTAGCATAAAAGAAACTATTGGGGGCTTCATAGTCCTTTCTTAAAAATCAATTATAACATACATTTGTGTGAGTCCCTGTGCTTTCTCTTTCAATTTTTATATCTAAAGGAGCTGGAGGAAGAACAAATAAAGTCTAAACCCAGCAGGAGAAGAGAAATAATAAAGATTAGAGCAGAAATAAATGAAATAGAAACCAAAAGAACAGTAGAATAGATCAACTAGAACCTAAGAGCTGGTTCTTTGAAAGAATTAATAAGATTGATAAACTCCTGGTCAGACTTATCATAAAGAAAAGAGAAAGGACCCAAATAAATAAAATCATGAATGAAAGAGAAGAGATCACAACCAACACTGAAGAAATACAAACAATTATAAGAACATATTATGAGCAACTATATACCAACAAATTAGGCAACCTGGGAGAAATGGATGCACTTCTAGGGAGTTTATATAAACTTTACATAAACTACCCAAACTGAAACAGAAAGAAATAGCAAATCTGAACAGGCCCATAATCAGCAAGACAATTGAAGCAGTGATGAAAAATCTGCCAACAAAACAAGAGTCTAGGGCTGGATGGCTTCTCAAGGAAATTCTACCAAATATTTAAAGAAGAATTAATACCTATTCTGAAACTGTTTTGAAAAATAGAAATAGAAGTAAAACTTCCAAATCTTTCTATGAGGCCAGTATTACTTTGATCCCAAAACCAGACAAAGACCCCACACAAAAGGAGAATTACAGACCAATATCCCTGACGAACACGGATGCCAAAATTCTTACCAAAATGCTAGCCAGTATGATCCAACAGTACAGTAAAAGGATTATTCACACAACCCACTGGAATTTATTCCTGGGTTGCAAGGGTGGTCAACATCCTCAAAGCAATCAGTATGATACACTACATTAATAAAGGGAAGGACAGGAACCACATGATCCTCTCAATAGATGTATAAATGAATTTCTTTAGCCTCTGCAATTTCTGGCTCACTTTATACAAAAGGAATTCTTTTTTTTTTTTTTTTTTTTTTTTTTTTTTTTTTTTTACAAAAGGAATTCTATCCATAGTCATGAAAATTAAAAATATATAACTTACAGATCAGAGAAGAAAGGGCTATTGATTCAGGTGCAAAAATCAAGGAATTCTAGAATTAATAGCAATTTAAAGAATATTTCATATAAAATCAGAATCTAAAAGCATTTCTAAAAATGAAATCCTATTCTGTAATTAGCAACCAAGAAATAGTTCTCATAAAGTTACTATGTGTTTCCATTTTGCGGTATATGGATTAAAATACCTCCTTTGTAATTTTGCTCTTTTTCTTGCCTAGTATATTGATAGATCTTATCAAGGATAACTAATCATGCAGATGCATGTAACTTTAGGACCTTTCTTTGGAAGGCTCTAATTTTACCCCTATTTTGCATTAAGTTACATTTGCTTATTTGTGTTAGATCATTCACTATAAAATGCTCACAAAGGAGTTTATTCTCAAGTTTCAATAAAATATTCAATTTGCACAATTTAATGTATATATTTTGGCTTGTGAGGCATGAAAACAGGTATATACAATAGAGTACCAATCACGGCTGAAACCTACTTAAGAAAACTACACCAACATGTGCAAAAAATTACAAATATTATAAAAAATATCATGCCGTACCTCATACCTGAATTAAATTTAAAAGATTCTTGGAAAATTCCCATGATTAATAAGGAGATAAATTAGCTTAGAGTGATAGTATGGTAGATATGTGAATAACTTACACAACACATGGTAGGTTACTCTCAGGGTGATGCTTTGGTACTGTCATCTGTAAAACAGTGATTAATTTTTTGTAGTATGGGTAAAATTCATCCTTGACAACATGACTAAAATATTTAGCATTTACTACCTATTAAATATGTCATAACTTTGATTAGAGTGAATTTCTTATACCTGGCTTCTGGATTTCCATTCTCACATGTATTTTTAACTTTCTTATTACCAGTCTATTTCTTTTAGGTTTTAGATCTTCTCAAGCACAGCAACTTTAAATGTTGACTCTACATTTACCTCATTTTGGCATTTGATCTTCCCTCTGTGTTGATCCATCATCACTGGATTCTGATGACACATACTTGCCCTTTTAAATCTTGTATTTCTCACAATTGTTGTATCCCTGTTTTTTTTTTTTTTCTCGTTCTGTGGTCTCTCTCTTGGCAGTTCATTCATGTTCATTATACTAACTATCATAGATATTCTGTTAAGTTATATACCAGTCTTTGAGCTTTAAGGCCATGTATGTGACGGTTAGTGAACAAACAAGAGATGATGATTTAAAACAGCGCCATTGGCAGCTTAAATAGAATTTTTCATTCACTAGCTGCTGCAGCGTTTTATGAGTAAAATGGGTCACAACAACAATTTCACAAGAATCAGTTTCTGCAAGCAAAGACATGAAACTTAAGAGTACTCTTATGATCTCATTCTGTGCCCCCAAATGAGTTAGGCAATGTTTGTTGTTATTGTTTAATCAAGACAAGAATGAGATGCAGGCGTGATGGCACCGTTAAGAAATCCTGTGGCAGTTGGTTTCAACCCCATGAAACTGTCATATAGACTGTCATTTCTAAAAATTCCAGTATAGTTAACAAAGTGTGTTATGTTAGTTTCAGGTATGCGATAGAGTGATTCGACAATTTTACTCAGTGGTCATCATGATAAATGTACTCTTAATCCTCATCATCTCTTTCACCCATCCCCTCATCCACTTCCACTCTGAAAATCAGCAGTTTGTTCTCTATAATTGAGTCTATTTTTTTGTTTTGTCTTTTTTTTTTTTTTTTGACTAGAGACACAGGGAGAGGCTGAGAGATAGGCAGAGGGAGAAGCAGGCTTCTCAGGGACCCAATGCCAGGCTTGACCCCAGGACCCTGGGATCATGCTCTGAGCCAAAGGCAGATGCTCAACCACTGAGCCATCCAGGCTTCCCATGTTCATTTTTTGTTGTTGTTGTTGTTGCGCGCGCTGCGGCAACATGATTAGGGTCCTGAGGATAAGGGGATGAGGAAAATAAAAGAAAAGTAAAGAGATGGGGACAGGAGGGACACAGTGGATGATGTCCAAGCAGTGCCAGCTTTATTCAAGGTTTTACAACATTTTATAGCATGAGCAAAACAAAGCCAAGAAGGTGTTTATTTTTAGCAGGTTTGTGAAACTCTCCAAAGTTCCCCTTTCTCAGCATGCAAGACAGTCTCACGGGTGCCAGAAGACCTTGGTAAATGGATAAGCTTGTTGCTCCAGATGTGCATACTTCAAAGGAATATTAGGTATGGTAAACAGACCAGCAAGGACAGACAGGCCCTTATTTACATTTATGACCAGGTCAGAATAAGTTGTATCTATTGTGTGATGTGGGCGATCACGTACAAGCGAGCCCTGAGAACCATTGCTCAAGCCCTTTCTCAAGCATCTACCAACTATTCACCCTTTAGGCTCTCGAGCCTTTTGAGTGAATGAGGGATGAAAGTCCAGGCCTGGTTTGGTTCAGATACTCCAGCTAGTTCGTGGTGGCCCACATTTTTTTTTTCTTAAATTCTACATGAGTGAAATCATGTGTGTTTGTCTTTCTCTGACTTTTTTTTTTTAAACTTAGCATTATACTCTCTATAATGTACTCTATAATATACAGTCATGGTGTTGCAAATGGCAAATTTTCATTCTTTTTTATGGTTGAGTAATATTCCAATGTGTAAATATACCACTTCTTCATCCATTCCTCTATTGATGGATACTTGGGTTGCTCCCATATCTTGGCTACTGTAAAAAGTGCTGCAGTAAACACAGGGGTGCATGTATATTTTCAAACTAGTGTTTTAATTTTCTTTGGGTAAATACCCTGTAGTCAGATTACTGGATCATCTGACAATTCTATTTTTAGTTTTTTTGACAAAACCACATACTGTTTTCCACAGTGACTGCAACAATTTACTTTCCCACCAACAGTGCATGAGCGTTCCTTTTTTCTCCATATCCTTACCAACACTTGGTGTTTCTTGTGTTGTTCATTTTTGGCATTCTGATAGATATGAAGTAAAATCTCATTGTGGTTTTGATTTGCATTTCCCTCATGATGAATGATGTTGAACATCTTTTCATGTGTCTGTTGGCCATCTGTATGTCTTCTTTGGAGAAATATCCATTCATATCTTCTGCCCTTTTTTAAAATTAGATTGTGTGTGTGTGTGCTGAGTTGCATAAATTATTTATATATTTTGGATAATAACCTTTTATGAGATATATCATTTGCAAGTATCTTCTCCCATTCTATAAATTATTTATATATTTTGGATAATAACCTTTTATGAGATATGTCATTTGCAAGTATCTTCTCCCATTCCATAGGTTGTCTTTTAGTGTTGTTGACTGATTCTTTCACAGTGCAGAGAAGCCTTTTATTTTGATATAGTCCTAATCGTTTATTTTTGCTTGTATTTCTCTTGCTTCAGGAGACATATCTTTGTTGTTGTTGTTTAAAGATTTTATTTATTTATTCATGAGAGACACAGATAGAGAGGCAGAGACATAGACAGAGGGAGAAGCAGGCCCCATGCAGGGAGCCCAATGTGGGACTTGATCTTGGGACTCTGGGATCAAGCCCTGAGCCAAAGGCAGATGCTCAACTGTTGAGACACACAGGCATCCCTCAGGAGACATATCTAGAAAAATGTTGCTACAGCTGATGTTAGAGAAATTGCTACCTTTGTTCCCTTTTATGATTTTTGCACTTTCCAGTCTCATATTTGAGTCCTTAATCTATTTTGAGTTTACTTTTGAGTATGGTGTAAGAAAGTGGCCCAGTTTCATTTGTTTGTGTGTAGCTGTCCAGTTTTCCCAACACTATTTGCTGAGGACACTATCTTTTTCCCTCTGGATATCCTTGCCTCCATCCTCTAAGTTAAATTGACCACACAATTGTGGGTTATTTTCTGGGCTCTCTATTCTGTCCTATTAATCTTTATGTCTATTTTTGTGCTAGTAGCATACTGCTTTGATTACTACAACTTTGTAGTGTATCTTGAAATCTGAGACTGCGATACCTCCAGTTTTGTACTTCTTTTTCAAAATTGCTTTGGCTATTTGGGATCTTTTGTGATTCTGATACAATTTTTAGGATTATTTATTCTATTTCTGTGAAAAGTGCTGTTGGTGTTTTTATACGGATTGCAATAAATCTGTAGATTGCTTTGGATAGTTTGGGCATTTTAACAATATTTGTTCTTCCAATCCATGAGGATGGACTCTCTTTCCATTTGTTTATGTCATCTTCAATTTCTTTCATCAATGTTTTATAGTTTTCAGAGTATAGGTCTTCTACTTCCTTAATTAAGGATATTTCTAGGTATTTTATTATTTTTGGTGCAATTGTAAATGAAGTTTTTTTTTAATTTCTCTTTCTGCTACTTCATTTTTAGTATATGGAAATGCAGTGGATTTTTGTATGATTTTGTATTCTGTGAACCTATTGAATTCATTGGTGAGTTGTAGTAGTTTTTTGGTGGAGTCTTTAGGGTTTTCTATATATAGTATCATGTCATCTCCAATAGTAGAAGTTTTACTTCTTCCTTATCAATTTGGATATCTTTTATATCTTTTTTGTTTGTTGTCTGCTGTGGCTAGGACTTCCAGTATTTTGTTGAATGAAAGTGGTTAGAATGGACATCCTTGTCTTGTTCTTAATCTTAGGGGAAAAAGGTCTCATTTTTTCCCCCTTGAATATGATGTAGGTTTGAGTTTTTCTTACATGGGCTTTATAATGTTGATGCATGTTCCCTGTAAACCTCCTTAATTGAGGATTCTTTAATGATGAATAGATATTGCATTTCATCAAATGCTTTTTCTTCATGTTGAAATGACCATATGGTTTTTATCCTTTTTCTTATTGATGTGAGGTATCATGTTGATTGATTTGCAAATACTGAACCATGCTTGCATCCCAGAAATAAATTCCACTTGATTGTGGTGAATGATTTTTATTTATTTATTTTTTATTTTTTATTTTTTAATTTTATTTATTTATGATAGTCACACACAGAGAGAGAGAGAGAGAGAGAGAGGCAGAGACACAGGCAGAGGGAGAAGCAGGCTCCATGCACCGGGAGCCTGACGTGGGATTCGATCCTGGGTCTCCAGGATCGCGCCCTGGGCCTAAGGCAGGCGCCAAACCGCTGCGCCACCCAGGGATCCCCGTGGTGAATGATTTTTAAAAACGTATTGTTGGATTTGGTTTGCTAGTTTTTGTTTAGTATTTTTGCATCCAAGTTCATCAGAGTTCTTGGCCTATAGTTCTATTTTTTTGTTTCTTTCTTTATCTCATTTTGATGCTAGGATATGCTATCCTTGTAGAATGAATTGGGAAACCTAGAATAGTTTGTAAAGGATAAGTATTAACTCTTCTTTAAATGTTTGGTAGAATTTACCTGTGAAACAATCTTTTCCTGGACTTTGTTTGTTGGGAGTTTTTTGATTACTGATTTAATTTCATTACTGGTAATATATTTATTCAAATTTTCTATTTCTTCCTGATTCAGTTTTGGGATACTTTATGTTTCTAGGAATTTTCCCATTTCTTGTAGATTGTCTAATTTGTTGGCATATAATTTTTCACAATATTCTCTATAATTATTTGTACCTATGTGGTGTCAGTTGTCATTTCTTCTCTTTCATTTCTGATTTTGTTCACTTGAGTCTTTTCTCTCTTATTTATTTTTGCTGAGTCTGGCTAAAGGTTTATCAACTTTGTTGCTCTTTTAAAAGAACCCACTGTTGGTTTTGATAGTCTATTGTTTTTGTGCTTTCTATTTCATTTATTTCTGCTCTAATCTTTATTAGTTCCTTTCTCCTAGTGGTTCTTGAGGTAGGCTTGTATTGCTACAAATTTCCCTCCTAGAACAACTTTCGCTCCATCCCAGAGATTTTGTACCATTGTGTTTTCATTTTCATTTGTCTCCATGTATTTTTGGACTTCCTCTTTTACTTCCTGGTTGACCCATTCATTGTTTAGAAGCATGTTAATTCACCTCCATGTATTTATGTTCTTTCCAGATTTTTTTCTTGTGATGGACTTCTGGTTTCATTGTATTGTGTTTGAAAAAGATGCATGGTATGACTTCATTCTTTTTGAATTTATTGAGATTTATTTTGCAGCCTAATATGTGATCTGTTCTTTAGGGTGTTGTTCTATGTGCACTGGAAAAAGAATGTGTATTCTGCTTTTTTGGGTATAATGATCTGAATATATTTGTTAGATTCATCTGGTCCAATGTGCCTTTCAAAACCCCTGGTCCTTGTTGATTTTCTGTTTGGATAATCTACCCATTGGTGTAAAGTCTCTTACTATTATTGTATTACTATTGATTACTTTATGTTTCTTAATAGCTGCTTTGTGTTTTTGAGTATTCCTATTTTGGGTGCATATTTATAATTATTATATTTTCATATTTTATTATTTCCTTTATAATTACATAGTGTCCATCTTTGTTACAGTCTTCTCTTAAAATTTATTTACTTTTTAAAGATTTTATTTATTTATTTATTTGTGAGAAACACAGAGAGAGGCAGAGATACAGGCAGAGGGAGAAGCAGGCTTCCTGAAGGGAGCCCAATGTGGGACTTAATCCTGGAACTCTGGGATCACACCGTGAGCCAAAGGCAGACCCTCAACCGCTGAGCCACCCAGGTGTCCCACAATCTTTGTTTTAAAGTCTGTTTTGGAGATGCCTGGGTGGCTCTGCCTCTCTCTGTGTCTCAAATAAATAAATAAATAAATAAATAAATAAATAAATAAAATCTTAAAAAAATAAAAAAATAAAGTCTGTTTTGTCCGATAATTGTTGCTTCTCTGGCTTTCTTTTAACTTCCAATTATATAATAAATTCCCTTCTATCCTTTCACTTTGAATCTGCATGTATGTTTAGATCTGAAATGAGTCTATCATAGGCAACATAGATGGGTCTTGCTTTTTTTTTTTTTTCTTTTTTCCGTTGTGTCACCTTGTGAAGTGTTTAGTCCATTTAGATTCAGAGTAATTACTGGGAGGTATGTACTTATTCCCATTTTGTTACTTATTGTATGGTTGTTTTTGTAATTCTCTGTTCCTTTCTTTTGCTCTCTTCTCTCATGGTTAGTGATGTGGTATATTTTGATTCCTTCCTCTCTCTTTTTTGCATATACCTTACCAGTTTTGATTTGTGGTTACCGTTATGTTTATATATAACATCTTTGGCATGTAGCGGTTTATATTAAGTTGATGGTCACTTAAGTTTGAACCTATTTTATACTCCTCTTTCCTTCACGTTTCAGGTAGGTGGTGTCATACTTTACATCCCTCTATTTTGTGAATCCTTTACTTGTTTTAATAGATATACTTAACTTCGTTGGTTTTGTGTGTCCTACTTTTCTTATTCCTATTTGGGGGTGGTGTGCTTTTAGCAAGTTAGGTATCTAATATTGACGCTGCAGTGGTTCCTGCAGATGTCCCTGTGTCTAGACTGGGACTATCCAGAGGAAAATATTTCCCACCAGCTCCTTTGTTCCTGGAGAAGTCTCCCAATGATTCCTGACCCTCCACAGATACTGAGATTAATAAACAGATTTCCCATATTCCCAGGCATTTTTCAAACTGCTGCTTTTATGATGTATCTCCATCATAGGGCTTTTTGTTTTGCTGTTTCTTTAAGTGTAGGAACTGTTTCCTATCCCCCTCCCAGTTCTTCTAGAGCCAAACCTGCTGATTTCTAAAGTTCCAGGTATTAACCCCTGCTGATTGTATAAACTGGTGATATTTTGCCTTACTGGTTTTCAAAGCCCAAGGTTATAAGGATACATCATCTCCATGCAGTTTCCTCGTGCCTGGGGTGCTTAGTGTGAGGATTTTTTTCCCTCTCCTCTGTGCCCTTGACATCCCTCCCTCCTGAAGATAGTCCCTTGGGTCTGGTTACCTCCCTCCTTCTCTCATAACTGCCCTTCCTACCTTCTTTAATGTGGCTTCTTCTATTCATTTAGCTGTGGAGAGTCTGTCTACCAGTTTATGGGTCTACCAGTTTATGGATCAATTTTGAGGTTATTTACATTGATGTGGGTGTTATCAGGCTATATCCATAGGATGAAGTGAGCTTAGGATCCTCCTACTTTGCCATCTTCCCAGCTGGTAATTTCTTTAAAAAAAATTTTTTTTTGTAATAGCATACATACAAAAATGTGCACAGCTCTTAAGCTACAATGTGGATATCTTATCTGTAACTTTTTCTCAGATAAAAATATTCTATATTTTCAGTCTCCGCCAAACTCCCTTTTTGCCTTCTTACAATTATTATCCTTTTCTTTCTGTTACTGTTTTTTTTTAATAGAAAAGAAACATGTAGACTTGTGGCAGCAGTTAGAAAGTCCTCAGGCAGTTGGTTTCAACTTTTTGTGCCCTGCACATAGGCCATCATTAGTTTTGACGTGCTGATTGCACAGCACCGCTGAGGGATTCAAGCTCAGTGGAGACAAAAGTAACTTGGGAAATAGAGTTATAATTTGTCCTCATCAAAATATATGGGCCTTTTTCTTGAGAAGGTATATGTAGCAGCAAAGAATTGTAAAATATATTACTAGGTCTCCATTAGATTTCTGTGTCAGCTAGGCAGATTGAAGAAAGACTCTTGGTATTGGACATGCTGTTTCTAATGAGAATGCCAAGGTTGTCCCATGAATTCTTATCTTTTAAGTACACAGTGTAGTTTGCAAAGGCCTCAAATAGGTAACTCACTAGAAAACTTAAGTAAAAATTTGGTTCTAGGGAATGATGCATATTAAAAGCAAAGTTATAAGTTGCTATTAATTTTGAAATGGTTCTGTTGCTGAAAGCAATGCTCAAAAGAAAAAGGGCAACATATGTGATCTGGTTACCTGATTGTTCCATGTGATGTTTGTTTCATCAATATGATAAAATATATTTTTATATTTTCTAATGAGAGAAAAAGTAAATATTATGCTAAGCCCTGTAGGGCATTCCTTCCTGCTATATGTACTTGATAACACATCATAATTGACAGTCAAGCAGAAGACAAAATCTTATCAGGGAGCTCTGAAGGCAAATCTAACCCTGGATTTCAGGTGGTGCTTGAACGTCTAGAGATATGAGAGGTTGTACACGATCCCAAGTGCAATCAGAAGTCTGGTTTGGGGCACTTGGGTGACTCAGTGGTTAAGTGTCTGCCTTTGGCTTAGGTCATGATCCCGGGGTCCTGGGATCAAGTCCTACATCATATTCCCCACAGGGAGTCTGCTTCTCCCTCTGCCAATGTTTCTGCCTCTCTCTGTGTGTCTTTCATGAAAAAATAAATACAAATCTTAAAGAAAAACCTCTGACTTGACAGTATCTACATAGAGAACCACAGATGATGTAGGAGAAAGGTATGCAAGTGCAGGGCATATTTCAGTTTTATAGCAGTCCAGACTCCTCACTGTCTAAATAACACAAATCTTGTCATGGTAACAAAAGGCTTTTCAAATTTAAATGAAAATTTTCTTCCTATTGTAACTGCCATTACACTTCCATGTTTAGGTAACACACTATCCATAACCACAGATCCTATTTGCAAGCTGTACTTCCTGTAATCTCTACATTATGAATACCCTAAAGTATTCTTTGGATGATTTTGAATAGATAGCTGTAGTGGTTAAACTTTATTCTACAGGCATTAGAAAGTATTAACAAATTCATATTCATAAAACTGTGCAATCATTTGTGTTTTTAAGGGAGTTTCACATGGCAAACACTTGAAAATTAATAATATATTATTATCTATCTGACCTACTTTATAAGGAAAGTTTCTTTAATGAAAAAATTGGGGGATTATGGTATGTAGTATGTAGTATATAGTATAGTATGGACTTGCAAAAACACATTTTCAAAAATACAGATTCCATAGGACACAGCCATGGGTGGAGCCTTAAAACATATATACTTCCAAAATAATTTCTTTCATTGATTAAACCATCAAATATGATACTAGAAGTTCACATCACACATTTTACTTGCACATGTTCCCTATATGTTTGTCAGAGAAGAGAAGTTGATGGTGATTTGAACTATGAAAATATGCAGTCAGCTCTTTTATCTTCATGTAAATAGTTTGGAAAAGATTAATTTGATAACTAAGAATGGAAAAGGATTAGGAGATGTAAAGTATGTAAACTTTCTTTATTAAAATGAACACTATGCAAATATTCCATTTGTCTTTTATTTTAGCTGAATTAGCCAATGATTGATTGCTTTCTTTTCCAGCATCTTAATGAACATTTTTTTTTATAATTCCCTATCATTCTCAGTATTTAAGGAAGAATTACTCTCTTTCAAAATCTTTTTATAGAGGCATACATTACAGCTCTACAAAAACTGAAAATAGAACATCATTCATAGAAAAATAACTACATTTTTAATCTTTATTGTTTCAAATCTTCACTTTCCCATCTTTTATGTCTCACAAAGCAATTGTCTAGTACTTAACTTTTAGTCATCCACTCGGTCAGTTATTAATTCTTAAACATTAAATGCTCAGTTACTCTTTAACAGATTTTGCACTACTGTCTGCACTGTCTATGGCATTTTGTTGGAAATATTCCTTGAGTACACCCTCACCTGTGATTGGCACCTGGATTGTCTAAGTGCTTACATTTCTCTCATACTGCATCTGGAAGCTACAAGCTTTGAAGCTTTGAAGAAACCAGCCCCCCCCCACCCCCCCACACACACTTGCCTTGGTATCTAGCCAAATAGTTCCACAGTCAGTTGAAGCTTTTCCCTCCCACATTTTCTGGATTTAGGTGAAACAGCACATCACAGAATATGAGATCAGACTTTCTGAGGGCCTCTAAATGGATCAGATGGTGGAATTTTAGAATAGAAGGGGAATCATGGGTTAAATTTTGACCAGTTGGAAAAGGGAGATAAATTTCCTTACTCCTCAGTCTTTTATTTTGTTTTAAATATTTTATTTTTTTATTCATGAGAGACACACAGAGAGAGAGGCAGAGACATAGGCAGAGGGAGAAGCAGGTTTCATGCAGGGAGCCCAATGTGGGACTCAATCCTGGGACTCCAGGATCATGCCCTCAGCCAAAGGCAGATACTCAACCACTGTGCCACCCAGGCATCCTTCCACTCCTCACTGTCATAGGTTACACCAAAGGTAGCTCACTTTCCTAGTCCAATCACATGGATCCTGTTTGCAAAGTGTGTAAGTCTTCTGAGCACTTTGGAGTGCTTCCTGTCTTTCTTTGCTTACATCCTACACCTGCCTTTTTATTACTAAATTTTGAGCATTTAACACATTGTCTGGTATACTACTAAATACCTGTTACTGACAATGTTCTCAATACTGCTATATTGTATTAATTATTTTGTAGTTATATAAGGTCTTTCTTGGTATTAAAATTCCATTATTGCTACCTGTATAGAGATCAGTGTTGCCAGAAAAAGTAAAAATAAAGACAACTCACACTGAATCATAATGAACATTGCCTACTGTAAAACAGTAATGGTCAAAATAATTTTGAAAAAAGAAACAAACCCAGAACTTGGTATTCTTGGGGGACATTTATTGATTTTATTTACAAAGGATGTACTAAGCCAAACCTACAGGCTTTAAAGGAAGTTTTTGTTTTTGTTTTTCATTTTACTATTCCACATCGTGTGGCCCCTTTCCACAAGGCAAAACTCACAGTGGTAGCTGACCCAGAGAGGCCAATGAATTTCATCTCCTAAATTATCAGCATCCCTCATTCTTTTAATGAACTGTAACAACTGTGCAATGAATCAATTGGCTATGGGAAGAGGATGCCCTGGGGGTGAGCACCAGAGCCTGTGAGAGTGAAATCTCTTAAATGAAATGAAATCTGTCTTCAAAGCCTATTAATAATTTGAAGAAATAGCAGTGCAAAAGAATCAGAAAATACCTTCATGACTGAGGAAAGCTTTTTGTAAGTAGTTCACAAGCCATATTTGAGATTTAATTAAAGGGTAGGTTTTAAAAATTTGTGTGCTTGTATATAGCTAGCAATGCAATATTTAGAAAGTATGACCTGAAAAAATAAGTTCTTTAGAAAATATTATGAAAGGAAAGAAAAGTAACGTTTTTCTGAGAGTTATACAAGGTACTTTGCCTGAATCACTCCACAAAATCTATATAATAATCACGAGACTGATATATTTTGTCATTTAGAATAATTTCTAGGTTAGAAGTGCTGAAGCCTGGGTTCAATACTATATTGTATGAATCCAATATTTTATATTTTCCCCATTATATCCCATAGCTTTAGCTTCCAGTTTTTTCCTTCCTTATAATACTGTATGTATTTGCTAAGATTATACTGAATTTTAAGTGAGACTTAATATTTTAAGAATATACTTAACGATCTTTTTGATTATTGCTAAATAATTCTTTTTTCATTTGAATAGTTATTTCCTCTAAATAGAAGGTTAACAAAAAAATAAATAGAAGGTTAACAAAATTTAAAGAAAAAAATATTTAGAAGTATATTTGGAAAAATATTTTAAAAAATATCTAGAAAAATATTTAGATCTAGACATTTGCTAGATGGCTTGATATTTCTGCCGTTAGAAAATATAGTCTTAAATTACATCATTCTTTATTATTTAATCCTTTTCTGAGATACACACATGGCTCTTCAGAACCACTGAGGTAAGAACAGCACACATTCGCCTCTTTGAGGCTCAGTCTCTATGAGTTAACTCATTCACTTTTGTGTCTTTAAATATATTTTGGCTTCCAATTTGTATCTCCATTCGTCATTCTTCCCTTCAAGTGGATAAAAGCTTGTGAGGCCACATACTTTTCCTAGTCATTCTTGAGTACCAGAAAGTTGTGTAATTATTATAAATTGCCAACATGATCTCAATTTAGTAATAAAAATGTTTTACTTATGTAATAAAAACTCTGAACTTCTCAGCGAAGTCCTGCTGCAGGCTAGACTTCTTATTAATTGACAGTATATGTTGTCAATTAGTAAGGGTATAATTAGTACCCTTACTAGTTAAGTATATAATTATATACCAGTAAGTATATAATTCTCTCCTCCCTTAGTGTTTATGGGGAAATGGGAAGGAAATAGAAGTTAAAAAGGCAGAGAATTTCTTTATTAATGTTGTTGAACAATGCTTTCCTATGTCCAGGTTTAGCAGTGGTTTAAATCTCACTGTTACCTAAATGGGGAATTTTGTTGGTATTTTTGAGAACCTCCACCCTCTCCAAAACACACTCATCCAGTCTTCACGTTGGCAAATCCTGTCCAGTGTTACAGTTGCTTATTCCTTTCTCATAGCCTTTCTCCTTTCACATTCCATAGGCATCTTTTCCTTCTCATGACCATGTCAGCCTTTAGCTAGTTTGCAGGGCATGAATAGGACAGAGTGGGACTTGCTATAAAAAAACAGTTTTGTTTTTTTTTTTACAACTTTTTTCTTCTTCGACAACTTTCTCATTTTCTAGCCACACAACGTAAACGTTCATGAAAGTAAATAATCTAAATAACTCCTCCAATACTTTCTTTTGTCAGCCCTCAGGGAGATCTGCCATTGAGTTGCTTTGGAATTTGATATCTGCTGAGAATTTGTATCTTATTCCAGTTTCAAATTTTAACATTCTATTGTGATAACATAGATCTACCTAATGTCTGCATTTGAGTGATGTTAGGCACATCCAAATTAATATGAAGGCAGGTAATTTGCACTTCCTCTTTCTTCCCAACTCCAGTACATATTTACATGTCCGTTTATCTAATTGTGAAGCAAATGACTTCAGGTAACAGTCTATATTCTTCTTCCTGTAACCCACTTGCTGTGTAACCTATCAGCAATTCTTATTCAGACTATCTAAAAAGACGTAATGAAATCTACCCACTTCTCCATCTGCAGTGCTTTTACCTTAGCTCTCTTTCAGTGCTTCATTAAAAGACTATAATAACTGGGATCCCTGGGTGGCGCAGCGGTTTGGCGCCTGCCTTTGGCCCAGGGCGTGATCCTGGAAACCCGGGATCGAGTCCCACATCAGGCTCCCGGTGCATGGAGCCTGCTTCTCCCTCCTCGAATTTTAATTAACTCTCTTCTTCTGCTGGGGGTGGGGTCTATTTGTTGCTTTTTCTCTAGTTCCTTTATGTGTAAGGTGAGCTTTTGAATTTGAGATCTTTCCAGTTTTTGAATGTATGCTTGTATTGCGATGTATTTCCCCCTCAGGACTGCTTTTGCTGCATCCCAAAGATTTTGAACGGTTGTATCTTCATTTTCATTAGTTTCCATGAATCTTTTTAATTCTTCCTTAATTTCCTGGTTGACCTTTTCATCTTTTAGCAGGATGGTCCTTAACCTCCACGTGTTTGTGGTCCTTCCATATTTCTTGTTGTGATTAAGTTCTAATTTCAAGGCATTATGGTCTGAGAATATACAGGGGACTATCCCGATCTTTTGGTATCGGTTCAGACCCGATTTGTGACCCAGTATGTGGTCTATTCTGGAGAAAGTTCCATGTGCACTTGAGAAGAATGTGTATTCAGTTGAGTTTGGATGTAAAGTTCTGTAGATATCTGTGAAATCCATCTGGTCCAGTGTATCATTTAAAGCTCTCGTTTCTTTGGAGATATTGTGCTTAGAAGACCTATCCAGGGTAGAAAGAGCTAGATTGAAGTCACCAAGTATAAGTGTATTATTATCAAGGTATTTCTTGAGTTTGGTTATTAATTGGTTTAAATATTTGGCAGCTCCCACATTCGGGGCATATATATTGAGGAGTGTTAAGTCCTCTTGTTGGATAGATCCTTTGAGTATGAGATAGTGTCCCTCTTCATCTCTCACTATAGTCTTCGGGGTAAATTTTAATTTATCTGATATAAGGATGGCAACCCCTGCTTTCTTTTGAGGACCATTTGAATGGTAAATGGTTCTCCAACCTTTTATTTTCAGGTTGTAGGTGTCCTTCTGTCTAAAATGAGTCTCTTGGAGACAGCAAATAGATGGGTCCTGCTTTTTTATCCAGTCTGAAACCCTGCGCCTTTTGATGGGGTCATTAAGCCCGTTCACATTCAGAGTTACTATTGATAGATATGAGTTTAGTGTCATCATATCTATTCAGTCCTTGTTTTTGTGGATTGTTCCACTGAACTTCTTCTTAAAGGGGAATTTTAAGAGTCCCCCTTAAAATTTCTTGCAGAGCTGGTTTGGAGGTTACATATTCTTTCAGTTCCTGCCTGTCTTGGAAGCTCTTTATCTCTCCTTCCATTTTGAATGAAAGCCTTGCGGGGTAAAGTATTCTTGGTTGCATGTTCTTTTCACTTAGGACCCTGAATATATCCTGCCAGCCCTTTCTGGCCTGCCAGGTCTCTGTGGAGAGGTCTGCTGTTACCCTAATATTCCTCCCCATAAAAGTCAGGGACTTTTTTTCTCTTGCTGCTTTAAGGATCTTCTCCTTATCTTTGGAATTTGCAAGCTTCACTATTAAATGTCGAGGTGTTGAACGGTTTTTGTTGATTTTAGGGGGGGATCTCTCTATTTCCTGGATCTGAATGCCTGTTTCCCTTCCCAGATTCGGAAAGTTTTCAGCTAGGATTTGTTCAAATACATATTCTGGCCCTCTGTCCCTTTCCGCGCCCTCGGGAACCCCAATTAAACGTAGGTTTTTCTTCCTCAGGCTATCATTTATTTCCCTTAATCTATCCTCATGGTCTTTTAATTGCCTGTCTCTTTTTTCCTCAGTTTCCCTCTTTGCCATCAACTTGTCTTCTATGTCACTCACTCGTTCTTCCACCTCGTCAAGCCTCGTCGTTAGGACTTCTAGCTTGGATTGCATCTCATTTAATTGATTTTTAATTTCTGCCTGATTAGATCTAAATTCTGCAGTCATGAAGTCTCTTGAGTCCTTTATGGTTTTTTCTAGAGCCACCAGTAGCTGTAAAATAGTGCTTCTGAATTGGCTTTCTGACATTGAATTGTAATCCATATTTTGTAACTCTGTGGGAGAGTGGGCTGTTTCTGATTCTTTTTTTTGAGGGGTTTTCCTTCTAGTCATTTTGCTCAGTGCAGAGTGGCCAAAAACAAGTTGTATTGGGAAAAGGAGAAAAAGAGAGAGAAGGAAAGAAAAGAGAAAAAGAAAAAAGAGAAAGAAGAAAAAAATAGGGGAAAAAGAGAAGAAAAAGAAAGAAAAAGAAAGAAAGGAGAAAAAAGAAAAAAGGGGGGGTGGGGGAAGCAATCAGAAATCAAGAAGAAAGAGAGAAAAAAAAAAGCACAAAACAAAACAAAACAAAACAAAAAAAAAAAACGAAAACAAAAACAAAAAAACAAAAAACAAAAAAAACCACGGGGGAGTATCTTCCGATTCTGTGTAGTTTAAGTCCCTTGATTTCCCTTGGAACTGGTCCGTCTCGCTGGTCTTCTGGGGGAGGGGCCTGCTGTGCTGATTCTCAGGTGTTGGCACTTGGGGGAGCTGCTCTGCCCCTGCCTGGTGCAGGGCTCGGTGGGGGTTGTTCACCCCGTGAGGCCCCGGGAGGAAGCCACAGTGGCGGGGGCAGCTCTGGGACCCTGGATCCAGCCCCCGCAGTAGCTCCGGGGCTCTCCGTCTGCAGGGCCTGGGGGCTCCGGGGCGGGGCCGCTGATCTGCTCAGTTCCAGGCAGGAGCGTCCTTGCTGTCCTGGGCCCTCCCGGCCTCTGCCTGTCCCGGGGGAGGCCGGATCCTGGGCTGTGTCCCGGCGCCCTGTGCTCCGGGGCCTGCGCTGTTGGATTCGCGCTCCCGGCGGTGCAGCCCCCTCCGCGGAGCCGCCGCCCGAGCCTCTCCGAGCTGTTCCCGGAGCCGCGCAGCCCCCTCCGCGCGGAGCTTCTTCCTCTGCGCGAGCCGCCGCCGCTGAGCTGTTCCCGGAGCCGCGCAGCCCCCTCCGCGGAGCCGCCGCCCGAGCCCCTCCGAGCTGTTCCCGGAGCCGCGCAGCCCCCTCCGCGCGGAGCTTCTTCCTCCGCCCGAGCCGCTGCCGCTGAGCTGTTCCCGGAGCCGCGCAGCCCCCTCCGCGGAGCCGCCGCCCGAGCCCCTCCGAGCTGCTCCGGGTCCCGCCGAGCGCTGCAGCCCTTAGGGACTCGGCGCACTCTCCGGGGCGCAGTTCCTCTGTTACTGTCCCAGGGAGCCCGAGGGCATCCCCGCCTTTCTGGGGATCCTGCTCCAATTCCCGGGGAGCCCCTTTCCGCGGGGAAGGTCGGTGCAGCTCCTGCTCCTCCGGGCCGGGGCTCTCCTGTCCTGGGGACACTCGCCCCGGCCTCAGCCCGGCTCCTCGCGGGGCCCCTCCCCCTCGGAGGCCTTTTGTTTCTTTATTTCTTTTTCCCGGTTCCTACCTTGATAGAAGCGCGAACTCTTCTCACTGTAGCGTTCCAGCTGGTCTCTCTTTAAATCTCAGGCCGAATTCGTAGGTTTTCAGGATGATTGGATGGTTTTCTAGGTAATTTGCTGAGGACAGGTGACCTGGAGACCCTACTCCTCCGCCATCTTGCCCCTCCCCCCCCCTGCTTCTCCCTCCGCCTGTGTCTCTGCCTCTCTCTCTCTGTGACTATCATAAATAATTTAAAAATTAAAAAAAAAGACTATAATAACTTAAAAAAAGATTTATTTGTTTATTTTAGAGAGAGAGCATGAGCAAGAGGAGCAAAGAGAGAGGAAGAGAGGATCTCAAGCAGACTCTACACTGAGCACAGATCCTACACAGGGCTTGATCTCACGATTTTGAGATCACGACCTGAGCTGAAACCAGGAGTCCAGCACTTAACTGACTGTCCACCCCTCCGCACCCCTATAATCACTTTTTTTTTATTGGTCTCCTGGCCTCTATTTTTGGCACAATCCATTGTCTCCTTAGAATTGATTTAGATCATCTAGAATGACTTTTGAAAATAGCTCAGATTATGTAACTTCCCTGTTTAAAAACTATTGAGGTTTTCTCATTGTCCTTATGGGATAGCATAGTAAAATCAAAGTTAAGACTGCCTTCTATGACTAAACATATGAACAGCTCCTCAGTGTCATTTTCTACTTTTCAATCACACTGTCTTATTTTCATTTCCATAAAAATGCCAAATAATTCCTATCTCAGAGCCTTTCCCCTATCATTCTATCATCTTATACATTTCTGTCTGGACTACTATTGTGCTGACCCCCATTTATTATTCATATCTTAGTTAAAATGATATCCCTTCTAAAAGGCCTTTTATTATCTGAAACAAAACACCTTCTCCAAAAGCAATTACTCCATTTTATGTCACTCTAATTTATTTTTCCTAATACATACTACACTTATAAGGAATTTTGTGTAATTTTGGTTTACCTTTCATTTGTTTTCTTTCCCTATAAGTCAATGTTACATCTTCAAAGAAAAGAACCAGTACTCTCTGATCTACAACTGCAATTCTAGTTGCAAACATTTCCAACAGGAAACACATTTCATATTATAAAGCTTTTTATGCATTCAGAGATCTGTAATGATCATGTACTGTTCAATATTATACTAAGCATTTTAAGTACAAAATAACTTGGTAATTGCAATAAGAAAGATACATAGATGATATGACAATAATAAGTGTGTATATAATTGGTAGCCATGTGGCAGAGAGAATAAAACTAGGAGGTAGTGTTTAACCAGAGCTGATTTCTTTAGGATGAGCATCAAAACAAGATTGGGTGAAAAGCCCATAAGGCAAAAGAAACACAATAAATCAGAGGTTTGGGGCTGAATAAAGGCATGTGGATATATAAATATGAAAGGAGTTAAAATGATGATGGACAGTTACAGCAGGAACTATATTTTAAGAATATTGAACTTAAAATGATAAATGTAATAAATTATGGAATGTTTAAATGCAAATTATATCTGATCATATTTACCTTCTGCAAAGATCTACTTTGAGGCATACAGAAACTTTTTTTTTTTTTATTTTTTTTTTATTTTTTTTTTATTTTTATTTTTTTGAGGCATACAGAAACTTATAGATAAGGTCCACAACTGAAGACTATTTCAGTAACCAAAGTAAGAAATGATGAAGACACCAACGAAGGTGTGAAGATGCATATGGATAGATTCAGGATAGAATTCTAATAATAGAAAATTTAAAATGAGGTGATTGATAGGCTACAAGAGTGAGAGAGAGGTGAAGGATGACTCATTGATTTGTGACGGAATGGTACAAAGATTCACTATGAGAAGGGTAATGTGTTTAAAGTTTGATCAGTTTTTTTTTTTTTTTATTGAAGTATAGTTGACACATAAGTTAATTTGGAGGTGTCTGGGAGATTTCAAGATTGAGGTGTGCAGCAGGTGAGGGATAGCTGTTGAAGGTAGAGATTTGAGAGTCATTGCTAACTGTTATTTTGAAGCCTTAGTGGATTGGATTGGATAATCAAAGGAAGTATGTTTGACTTCTATATCGTAATAACCAGTTTGAAATTTTGATGTTGAACTTTTATGTCACCAAAAATACTGATAGAAATTGAACTGATTGGGAAAACTATGAGCAATTTGATAAACTCTGATTAATGAGGAAGACCTGCAGGTCCTAAATGAATAGATGACTCAGATGAAAGCATTATAGTATGGATTAGATAATTTTCAAAGCAAAATCTGTATTGTTAGTAACATGTTGAAGATCAATACCGTGAAATAAGCTTTGTCTCAAGTATTTTATCTCTAATTTAAAAACTTGAAATATGCAGGGTCAAATTAATAAGACTGTAGAAGTAGAACTTTCAGAAGACTACTAGCTTTTTTATGGTAACTTAGCATTTTCTAGGAATAGTTTGGGGTTGTAAGTGTGCTGTTTATAATAAAAATGCAGCAGGGTAATATAGAGTTAAGAATATCAGTTGAAAAAAAAAAAAAGAATATCAGTTGATTAAGTTACTGGATCCAAGTTTTCAAATGCACTTATTTTCATATATTTGTATTCAGGTAAACACAAGACAAAGCCTGTGGTGGAATGATGATGAAGCTAGCAACTGTACCTTGTTTTAAAGCACAAAGATGTAAAAACCTAATCTATAGATTTAGAAGTTTAGGAAACCCTCCATCAGATTTATTCTGTATTCTGTGCACAGAAATATATGTTATGTCATAGAGTATAAAAATAATTATCTATTGATAAGAAGCAGAAATAAGGGGTTAATTATTTCTACATAATTTCGTCTCACAATGTTATGCAACCACCATTTCTATCTATTTCTAAAACATTTGCAATTCCCCCAAATAAAACTCCATACTTATTAAGCTGTTACTCCTCATTCTTCCTTTCCCCTGGATCCTTATAACCATCTATTTGCTTTTTGTTTATAAATCCATAGAGATATCCTTGTAACATGTATCAATACTCCATTCTATTTCATGGAATAATATTTTTAAGTGGGGGGGGTAAAGGTAGAAGGAGATGGAGAGAGACAATCTTAAGGAGGCTCCATGCCCACCATAGACTCCAACATGGGGCTCAATTTCACAACTCTGAGATCAGACCTGACCCAAAATCGAGTCAGATTCTTAATTGACTGAGCCACCCAGGTACCCTGGAATACTACTTCAATATAGAATAATTTTAGGGATATCTCATTGCATGTTTATAACAATTTGTTTATCCATTTACCCATTGATGGACCTTGGGTTTTTTCCCCCACCATTGGCTATTGTGAATAGTGCTGCTATGAATATCATATCCAGGCACAATTATTTGAGTTTGTATTTTCAAATCTTAGGATAATATAGTTAGGAGTGGGATATGTCTTATGGTGATTCTATGCCTAACTTTTTGAGTAATTACCAAACTGGTTTCCACAGTGGCTGTACCATTTTACATTTCCATCAGCAGTATACAGTGATTCTAGCTTATCCACATACTTGTTACTCTCTGAGTGGTTTTTGTTTTTGTTTCTTTTTTGTTAAAGCTGTGAAATAGTGTCTAGTGATTTTAATTTGTATTTCCCTAAGGACTGATGAAGTCTTATGTGCTTGTTGACCATTTTTTTTTTTCTGTATCTTCTTTGGAGAAATGTCTTTTCAAATCTTGTGTCCATATTTTAATTGTTTTGTTTTTGTTGTTATTGAGAATAGGACATCTTGCATGCTGCCAACAAAGGGGTTCACACAAAGGAGAGTAAAATGTTTTTACCTAAATAAGATCATTGGATTTTTAACAACCAAATAAATCGTGCCATATTTTTAGCATTCCTGCCTCACTCAAGAGAGGATCTGTTCTGGCATTTATTGCATTGAATTTTTTTCTTTGAATTTAAGAGGTATTTAAAGTGAGGGCCGAACTAGGGGTGGTGGAAAAGGAGGAGGGCAGGGGGTGGGGATGAATGGGTGATGGGCACTGAGGGGGGCACTTGATGGGATGAGCGCTGGGTGTTATTCTGTATGTTGGCAAATTGAACACCAATAAAAAATAAATTTATTGTTAAAAAAAAGTGAGGGCCAGATATCCTTCATAGTTGTACTACATATAGCACAAGAGTTATTGATTTGTTTATTTAACAATGACTTGTTAATCCAGTTTGTTAATAACTGTATATACCTTCCATAAAGCTTTTGTATCAAGTTGCTGAAATACTTCTATAATGTCTATTTATATGTTGATATAGTGGTTATATAGTAAGTCAGAAGTGAACACTTGCAGCAGATTAATGATTACACTTTAAAAATTAGTTATTGGCTATTGGTAGGATACACTTATTTGGAAGAGTTTTATTGGAAAAAAATTGAGGGATTAGGCATGATTTTTACATAGTCCACATAATAGAACTCAGGTAGACAAAGCACTGAGCTAGATGTACTCCAACCACATCACTTAGTGAGTTATTCTTGTAGCACTTATAAGTGAATTATCATGGCCTATTTGGAATGAAGAATGTTTTAATAATGTACATTTATATTCATTCAGTAGGAAAGCTTTGAAATGTCCATCTGGGACAAGCGAGAAAATATAACATTTAAATGGACTCAAACATTTTTTACAATATAATTTGCAGAGTTTGTGAAACTGTTACATTTTAGTCACCCAAGAAGAGAATCCTTAATCCATTTGTTAGGCCTGTCTTTTTATTTACACTATCTATGATCTCTCAGTATAGATAAGTGGATGAAGTAGACTTGCATGTTCCTTCTGTGGCTGTCATTATTAGTCTGAATATAACCAGGCTAATGAAAGCAATTTCATTTTTATTGTCAAAGTAAAATGTAACTGATGATGTAATTTTGATACGCTTGTGGCTATTTAAAAAGGAGTATCTCTCAGTGAACCTTAAGATCCCAGCATATGATTGAAATAGAAACCATTTGTTTTATTCCCAACTCCATGTCTGACCTTAAATATGTTACAAATAATCCCAGCAACTGGATAATGCCTATGAACAAGTGGCTAATGTCCCTTACCAGTTGGTAAATTAGTACAGTGTGCTTGTGTGAAAATTCTTGCTTTCCACCTAAACAATTGTTTGTTCAAACAATTGTTTCTTAGTGATTATTAAGTAAAAAAAACTCACTCCCGGAAGGAAAACACAGCAATGAAAGAGCATGCTTTTTTGAGTGTGAGAGTTGTGCATTTGAATTCCCATTCTTATGTTCTTGTCACTTTGTAACTTTGACAGGTTATGTAATTTCCTTAGTCTTCTATTTTTATTCATTTGACTAGTAATTTAACTTTCTACCTATAAGATGTTAATAACTCCCCTATTACTTATTATTCTTCTGTCTCAATTGCAAGGGCCAATTCGTGATCTCTTAGTTTACATTTATGACTCAGATATTTACTATACCTGACTTTACGGTTTCTTATTCTAATGAATGTTTAATTGCCTTTGGTTTCACATTTACAACTATCAGGTTGGTTTTGATATTAGTCTGTTTCTCAAATATAAATCATTAGTTTCTTTTGTAAATGTTTGTTATTTTCTTTGCTGAGTATAGGTTATTAGAAAGTCAACACATTTTTTTCCATTTTAATGAGAAATTGAGGGAATGGTTCTGTGTACTGGAAATTCTTCATTTACATCTTATCTATGAGAAGTAAAATGGCCATTAAAATGTATAAATTTATATTGATAACTAACATTTATTAAGTGCTTTCTATGCCACACCATGATCTAAAAGTTTTACATATTCTCTCATTTAATCTTTACAAATCTATGAGGTTAGTACTAATATAATCTACATTTTATAGACGGCATAGAAAGGTAACCACCATATTAGTGATAAGTTTTACTTTTCTGAGTAGTTTTACTCAGTAGTTAGTTAATTCCTTGTTATTGAATAGCTAAAAACAGCATTTAAAAAGCCTCTTGGGATGCCTGGGTGGCTCAGCGGTTGAGCGTCTGCCTTTGGCTCAGGGCATGATCTCAGAGTCTCTGGATCGAGTCCCACATTGGGCTTCCTGCATACAGCTTGCTTCTCTCTCTGCCTGTGTCTCTCCTCTCTCTGTGTCTCTCATATCCAATTTCTATATAAATGCTTCTGAATATCATTTTCTATATTATAATGAGTTGTAATGCTACTTAACAGTAGAAGTGGGGTTCAACAGTTTAACCCAATTTTCAAGTTAGGAATGTCAGAGGATTTCATCTCTCATAGAAAATTAAGAAGTAGCTATACAGTATTTAATGACCTAAGAAACTTAAAACTGTTTCCCAAATCACTTGACTTACTATCTAGGCTTTTTTCTTTCTTTCTTTCTTTCTTTCTTTCTTCTTTCTTTCTTTCTTTCTTTCTTTCTTTCTTTCTTTCTTTCTTCTTCTTCTTTCTTCCTTTCTTTCTTTCTTTCTTTTTTTTTTCCACTGAGGAATACCAAGTTCAATATCTTATCCCTGTAGACTTCAAATGAAATCAGATTGTCTTTTCTTTCTAACATAAATCCAATAATTACTATCTAGTCATCAGTCTCTTATATGGATTGTTTCTTGAAAACCAAAGACAATAATTGAGTTTAAAGTGCTGTGTTTAACATTTCAGGGTGATACATGGCAAATGCAGTGGAGAATCTTTTTCCATCACTGTGGATTTCGTAATGGAAATTCACTTAAGTGAGGGCCTATCAATTTGTAGTATATTATCTCACTCTAGTTAAGACCAAGCTTCATTGAACACATGCATGCCCCCTACACAAAATAAATTACATCTTGGCAGTGCATTCCTTTAAATAAATATTTTCCCTCTTTTAATTTTAAATTAGACTTTACCATCTGTTCTGTCCTTTAGTTACAAATGCCAAAGAACATAACTTAACTATTGTGCCATTTACAAATTGTAGACAGAGAAGTGACTTAGTACTTGGCATGCCTTTGTCTTAATTCTATACAATATTTGTTTTCCTGTTTTCATGCCTCTAATATAATGGAAGATATTATTCTGTACTGACATCTAGAAGTCTTTCCCAGCAAAAACAGAGTGCAGTAAAGGAAGAATGATTAATTTGAAAGACTTAACCAAAGCCATATCTGCAGAAATGTGATGTACCAGAAGGATTGCAATCATATAGAGGGGTTGTTAAACATAACTGTATCAGGCAGATGCAATACAGATTGCATTATAGCCAAGACTCTTGGTAAAGAAAACTCAATTTGTCTTCTAAGGGGGACAAGAGATTTTTCCAAAGAAACCAAGAATTAAAGCTTGCATTCATCCTGTCTACATCTTTGATAGGCTGCATATTCCAGGAGCAGAGCATATATCACCTGGACATTAAAAAGGCATCAGAGCACTGAAGAGAAGAGTAGTATAAGAAGTTTAGGTAAAAGTTACAGTCAGTTTAATTTGTCATTCATCAAGCCCTTTGCCTGAACAAAGAACATGGTGAGGCACTTAGCTGAATAGATTAATAATGAAAATAAGAGCTGCTGATTAATTTTTAAATAAACAACAATAGCAACAAAACTCCCAAACCTTTGTAAGATATTTATATTAAGATGTCATAAAGAACTGAAGTCAATAGGAATATGATGGAATTTTATAAAAACAGAGCACGTGAGCCTTCAAAGTCTTGGCTTCCTTGCTCACACAGAATTCCTGGGTTGTGACTGAACACTCTCTTGAAATGTTTCTTCTGTATTGCTGTCTCAGGTCTATATTCCACAGCTGACAGAGACAGTGGAGTCTAGGATATTTACTGTACCCTGGCCAAGACTAGGCTGATCTGGGCCTCTTGGTCTATAATCAGGATCAGACACAGGATGATTAGTCTTATAGAATTAAGGACATAGACATACCAAAGCCCTCTTAGGCCTTGTTGTCCATAGTTGTATCCATTGTTATTATAGTCCTTCCTTGAATTAAAATTATTTTTTACCTTTTTATCATTTTTTGAATTGTCATTGACATACAATATTATGATATGATATTAATTTCAGATGTATAACATAGTGATTCAGATTCTCCATACATTATGCTGTGCTCACCATGCAACACTATTATAATACCATTGAGTAAGTTCCCTATGTTGTGTCTTTTATCCTCATGACTTATTCATTCCAAAACCAGAAGCCCACACTTTCCACTCCTCTTCACCCATTTTGCCCATCCTTCCAACCCCTTCCCTCTGGCAGTCATCAGTTTGTTCTGTGTATTTATGTATCTGTTTTGTCTTTCTGTTTGCTTATTCTATTTTTAGATTCACATATAAGTGAATAACATAATATTCATCTTTGTAGGTTCACCCATGTGTTACAAATAACAGGTTCTTATTTTTTAATGGCTAAGTAATATTCCATTGTGTATGTGTGTGCTATACAACACATCTTCTATATCCATTTATCTATTGAGGGATACTTAGGTTACTTCCATATCCTGGCTATTATAAACAATGCTGCAATAAACACAGAAGTGCATATATCTTTCTGAATTAGTATTTTTTGCTTTCTTTGGGTGAATTATCTTTAAACTTCACTTAGTAATAATCACCATAGGTCATTCCATGTACTCTAACTCTTTCCTTTGCCAAAACTGTTTCTCTCTTTCATAACAGATATGGTAGGAAGACAAACATTAATCTTTAAAACAAAATAAAACTAAAAGCGATAGGTAACCCTGGGCACTTAAGAGAAGTAAAATGATTCGTGTAAGTTATGAAATGAATAGTGGCATGGAATTTGTCCCTCTCCTTTTTAAAACTCCCTATCATGTGTGAAATCAGAGTTGTATACAATACAATTCCTGAAATCAAGGGCAAGAAGAAATGAGTTTTATTTTTGATAGAACCAAATGCTACCAAACCCAGATTGAAGGTAAATTATTGTGCTCATAATTCAAAAATTTCCCCAGTTGCTTCAAAGGCAATAGGAGAATAATTATTACTACTGATGTCAAAGACTCCTTAGGAAATTAAATAAATGACTAATAAGTGGTGGAAATGAGATTTGAATCTGGTTTGACTCCAAGGCTGCCAGTTTAATAACTGCTATGCATATACTTCATGTTTTGTGACTAGGCTATCATTTAATCCACATAAGAAATGAAAACAGTGGTCAGTCAGGAATCTTTCAGGGTCAATGCAGAACTAAAATGATATAATGTCCAAATATACTTTTTATATTTTATTTTAAAAAGCAGGAAATTAATGCTAAAAGAGATGTAATTATTTAACTACCATGCAAACCATTTCTTTCCTCTACAGTGCTGTCTACCTACTGATGGAGAAGCTGTTTTCAATCCTCTATAGGTTCTGTGCTCCATCTTTTAATTTCTATCCTGATTTTTTCTACACTTTATATCTAAAACTCTTCACTGAACACTAGGATATTTCTCATTCCACCTCTCTTCATTGGTGGCTATTAGAAATAACATGCACCAAACTACTCTGTTCTTTTACTGTCAATAGTAAAACTTTAAATATTTATCAGAGTTTACTATTTATTTTTAAAATTTAAAATATTGATTGGATTTGAACAAGGATACCTCCCTGGTATGATGGGTATATTTTGCATTCATCTCTCTATCTCCCAATTGATTATATTTGAATTCTATTTTTTCAAATGGAAGATCATATGAAGAGTCATCAAAGCATTCCTTTCATTTTCATCAAAATGTATTACCTGCCATATTTCTTATAGCCAGAAATTAAATTATCAGTTGTTTTAATAAGTTCTTTAGAAGGACCAACTCTGTACCCAGAACTACTTTAATCGGTTATTTTTAAGAAGTATAGAAATATGTAGTAACATACCCAACTAAAATAATGAAATATGTGGATAACATATATTTCTAGTAGAAATCAGGTTTTGATTTTTAGCTGTTTGCTTCAGTCTAATAAAATGAAAGTATTAGAATAATATTTTGAATAATTCTTCACAAAGAAGGAAGGAAGGGAGGAAGGAAGGGATGAATAACATTGTTATTTGCTTAAGCTCAACCCCATACTTTTAGATAAATACTAGTTTTTCTTGCCTTTAATTTTTAGATAGGTATTGCTACTAATTGCCATTCTTATGTCATTATTATTTAAATTAGTGTTGAAAGAGGAATCTAAACAAGAAGATATAAACTACAAGAAGAATTATAGAGAGTGAATGAAGAACTTCTGAAGTAGAATTAAAGGGAAGAAAAACTATAGTAAAATGAAGTTTCCTCTGTGTTAGCAGAATCAGCAAATGATGGTCCAAAACCGTGTAGAGAGCATGACAGACAACCAGGCACAAGTGCAAGATTGTATGATTTCCTAAAAAATGCCAAGGAGCTAATAATATTGAGGTAGATCAGAAACAAGTTTTGAACTAACCTTAAATCGTGAACATTGTATTCCAGGTTAATCCAATAAAATGGATACTTTTTATTAGTAGGGTTGTGGATTGGCAGGATCAAAGGAAATTTTAGGTATCTTTGAATTGAAAAAAAAAAATCACAAAATTACAGTCTGTTCTAGGTAACAAATGTTTACCTATTAGTGAATGAATTTTGAATGCTAAAACATCTCAGAAATGTCTAGTGCATTTGTTCATTCTACACATTTCAATCAGCTCTATGCATGACATCTGATGTTGATTAAACTCAGTATAACCTGGACTCAATAGTGATCACATAGTTCAGATATTCTTAGTAGCTCTGATAAATGGGAATATGACATCCAGAAATATTTCACACTACTGGTTACTTTGGAAATAATTCAACAAATTCTCATATTAATATGAAAGAAGAATATATATAATTACTAATTCAATATTAAAATATATTTTCTCCTAATATGAATTTTACTAATGATGTGAAACTAATGGTTATTTTTAGTTACAAACATTTATTATCAGTTCTTCCTGATAAAATATTCTTAGTAAATATTAGTAAATATTCTTAGGTTTGTTTTCTATGTAAGTTTTAAATTTTGTGATAAATGTTTATGTTATTTATTTTCACAAACATTAAATTAGATATTCATAATTCAGGAAATCCTGAATTTACTCTGTTGCTCTAAAATATTTTCTTCTCTCTGAGAATATGAAGAGGTCTGTATTATAAGATTCTACTGTTTTGTCTCTAGCTATTTGCTGCAAAGATTTAGCTCTAGAAGACCCCCTAAGAATACTGCTCCTTCTCTCTCCCATACTCACTTGTTTCTGTGTGGTCTTTAGTCCAACCCAGGTCTATTAGAATCCCAAGATTTTAAAGGAGGAACTGGAAAGAGTCTTCTCTCTGGGTAGGTAGCCATATTTGTGAAATTAAGGAGCCCATGGTAATCATGCGGAAAAGTGTGCAATGCCCAAAACAAGGCCTCTTCACAGAAAGAGCAAGCTGTGAGACTGAGAACCATAGCATTCTAAGATGTTAATTACTTTACCATGTTTCTTTATATTTAATCAGTATTTGTATCATAAAAGTTCTAATTCAAAATTACCCTTTTTAATCCTAAACACATAACATTCTCTACTCTCTAAAAGAGAATTTCACATTGTGCTTAAGAGCTTGAATGAAGACGTTAGACAAACATTGTCTTTGGGAATACAAATGATTTTTTACATAAATGATGTTGTATGTAATGGATTGAGGGTATCGTCAGGATAATTACTTGCTCAAAAATATTTCTTCAGTGCTATATTTGGGACATTGCATCCTGGTTTAGTAGTGGCTAAATGGGTTTGTCTAAAAGGCCCTTTCCTGTCTGTTAATACTGCCAACTTCATTCTGCCATTGCCAAGGTAGAGAGTTTTTATTCAACCAGATAAGATCTTGTTTGATGCAAAAATCTACTTGGAAATATGCAGTACCAACTGTGAAAGGAAGAACTGTAAGAAAAGGCACATTATTTAGGTATATTGAAGATATGTAGTGTAAAAAACTTTTCCACTTAATTTTTCTTTTCAACTTTTTTAATAAAAAAAGAAAGCTGTGGAAATTATAAGGAAGAATGGTTGATGGCTTCTGAATTAGAGGATGAGACATGTGGCTTTATTTTTTTTTTCATATTAAGTTAATTATTTAGTATCTTCGAGTGTCAGGTAAGTGGAAACAATAATGTGCTCTACCAACAACAGGGGTTTGTTGTAAAATCTAATGAGAACAAATTTGGTGAAAGAATGTTGTAAGCTCTAAAAAATTGTAGTGGAATCTAATTTTACATGTTGAATTGGAATATGTTATGAAATAAAACCATATCTCCCTTAACATATTTAATTCGTATTGAAATGTTACACAACAAATCCTGAAAATCACGGGTAGACATAATTGACTAGTACAGTTGCTGTTATTATAGTCCTCAGCAGGAAGATTATGCATATTCAGAATTTATTTTTTTCCCAATTAAAAAATGATTTACGATGCCCATGTTCTTTTATTTGCTTTGCTATAAAAATATCAAATCCAACTGTTTAGCTTATTAAAGGAATTAATTGCTCTTTCAGTCCTTCATCTCTCACTTCTGCTCCCATGTAGCAATTCTTAAGTTTTTACTATTACATTAATGGTCTCTTGTTACCAATTGGGAAGGTTCCCAAAGATTACCTGAACCACGGTATATAGGAATATTTTAAGCATCTATGTATTTAGGACTTCTTGAGATTTTTAATTTTATAGATTGTGAAAGGTAATTCAATAAAAATTATGAATCCATTTAATTTTACATTTCTCAGAAGTTTTTGGAGTATAAGTCATGCAGGGAATCAAAACTCAAAATCTTGCCTTAAGTGTTAATTATTTCTCACATTTGTCCTTTGAATGTACAAAGCACTGCAGAATATCTGAAGCCAACTAGGGAGTAACGAATTATTGTTTTATTTTGTTTTTCCTGATAGCAGTTCAATTCCTCAGTTCCTGTGATTTGTCATGCTATTTCTTGTATGTGCTGTCTAGAAACCCTTCATTTTCACTACTACCTCATGGTGCCCCTAGGATTTATTTATCTCTTTCACTTGCTAGGTGACCTATGCAATATGAATCCAGATTGCATTTCTTTGTATATTGCTGACCAGTGTGACCCCTTAGCACTTACCATAATCCAGAGTTCAAAGAAGGCCCTCAAATAATATTTGTCAGAAAGATCAATTTGAACACAATTCTGATTAAGTAGGAAAAAAAAAAACAAACGAAATATAAGATGAAATATAAGAAAATAATTATCAGCAGTGATCAAAGGAAAATACAGTACTGGAAAACTATAAGTAATATATTTTTAAAATATACAGAATGAGCAAAGGAGTAAATGAATACATAGTAGGCTTAAAATTAAGCACCAACTTTAGGTTTTAAAATGGGAACTGACAATTCACTGTATTGCAAGTGAATTTGGTAACATGAGTATCGGGAGAATTGGAAGGTTTGTCACAGTTTATTTCCTGTTTCTTGCAGAAAAAACAAATATTTTTTCCAGTGCTGTAAGGCTGACCCAAAATAGTAACTTTCAAACATATGTCTTGATATGTTAATGTGCTGGTGATCAGAGGAAGAGAAAATGGTGGGAAAACAGTTCCTCTCCAGAAATACCATATAAGCTTGAAGTCTGACTGATTTGCACAGTAGTATGTAAAGAGCAGCTATTGCAGATTGGAACATATTTCACAAGTAAACATAAAATCCAGGAAAGGCAAGGTGGTACAAAGAATTTTTTGAAAAGCAGATTAAAAACCTCATGCCCAAACTGCTTAAAATCCAGCTTAATTCTCTTAAGTAATATAGCATTATTGAGTATCAGAATTTAGGAATATTATTTTTATCCTTCAGCAAGCTGAAAGTTTTATGCAAATGCAATAAGTATGATTTCAGAGAAACTTCTCTAGAGACTCACTGAGAACGATTCAATGGGTATACATAAAACAGAGTGGTCTTTACAATGTAGTCTATCAAAAATAAGCATTTGAGAAAGAATATCTAATTAATCATATTTCTGTCAAAATACTGATCGAAACCCAGCTGTTTTAGATCCAAAATTCTTTTAATTTGAGTTCTTAGATAAAGAAAAGCCATTGTCTTGTGCATTCATCAGTGTAGGAAATCATAATCAGCAACTCACAGGATTTTAGAGAGGGCAGGGAAAACATGAGATATTGCTTGCAAAGCCTTTAGAACTGGTTATGGCATACTGAGCCTGAGAGCACATTAGCTAGTAGTAGATATAGTAGTAATATTAAAGCCTAGGCATAGCTAAAAATATAATCAATTTATATCATAAATCCAAGACTTTCTAATGAAAAAAGCAGGAAGAAAGAGGGATTTTCTATTTATTAGAAAATAAAGCCTAATTAATAGTAATCCTTTTCTCACAGAAAAGTGTTGACAAGGGCACCATCATTAAATGTATGCTTTGTGGACCATTTCTGATAATATATTTTCCTTACTTTAACGGTTTGCTGCAATTCTTTATATTTGTGTCACTTTCCATTTGTATCCAGCTAAGTACCCTCAAATAATCTATGTGCTATGGGAAACATTTTGTCATTAAGCCAAAACCAGTAATGCAAATCTAAATCACTTTTACACTATATTAAGTAAGTATAGATAATCTTTAATAGTGTTTAATATCTGTTTCTAAAGTGTGATACAACCTAAAACCATAGGAAATAGTTATTTATTTAATTTTCTAGAGTTGGAGGAAGTATAGCTTATAAACTGCAAGTAGGAATGGAATTCAGATCATAGGCAGTATGTTTTGGAAATCCATCAGAATATGGGTCCCTCCAGATGCAGGGTCTTCCGTATTCTAGACTACTCTATTGCCAAAGCTCAGAAGGCCGAATACAGCATGAATGTGGTCAGGTAACCTAAACTTGACCAATTTGATCCCCCCAACAAATATTTTAATAAATCAGGGTAAAAATAAACAGGAACACCTTAAAATTAATTCTTCTGCTGCTGACAATGATGTTTCAGTAAGTATGCCATACTTCGTGTCCAGTGGTAGAGTCATAGAATCAAATTGCTCCTGAGTTATGTTCTTGGAATTCATGAAATTCATGAATTCAGTTGCCTGCATACTCTTGATTCTTGATAGTTTTCACAGATGCATTTTCTAGCACTTGTTTCTATGAGTGATTCTATAGCTGTCCAATAAATTCCATTTCAGAGTCGGTTACTACTGACATCCAAAAACTTTGTTATAGATAGTGACACCTAGATGGAAGGAATTTGAGTGGGTTGGTTATCTTGCATATTTGAAGCTAGAGGCAGCACAAATTTAATAATCAGAGTTTGAATAAAAGGATATGTACTACACAGTAGATAAATAGCCAAGTAATCATGTATATTTATAAATAATTTCCCAATAAAAATAAATCATTGGGGAGAGAATTGCCAATTCCATACAAGCGTAAGAGAGGCAGAAGGAATATCAGAATTAGATATCCACAAATATTAAACTTGGATAGCTTATAAAGCAAAAACAAAGGCAAAAAAACTAAACAAAGAAACCAAAAAAACAAACCCAAAACAATTCAGGCAATTAATAATCTGAGATACCAGATGAACGATTCAGACTTTCTATTTCTACCCAAAATTGATCTCTTACACTCTAATGCTGGAAGTGGAAGTAACTGAAAGGCTAATGTGAAATTTTATCTTTCAGGTTACTAAATTAAAATGTGACATGTTTTGCAAACTTGCTTGGGCTGTTCCATAAAATATGGGGGATTTATTGTTTTAACTGTGGGATACCAAGAAATGGAAATAATTTAGAATTTAGGGATTTTTACCTCTCTCAAAATCCCAAGAACATTACTGAAATTTAAAAAAAAAGAAAAATAGGAAAAAAGTGTTACAGAAAGTTCTTACTAACTAAAGTGCCCTTTCTGTTGATGAGACTGATTTTTCTCTCTATTAAATAAATTGTAATGTCCTTGAATATAGGGAATTATAAGGGAGATAAGGCAAATTCTTCTCTTGTTTTTTGCATTATATTTACCCTTCTTTATCTACGCAACTGTATCTAGAATTAAATTCAGACATGTTTGTTGGGAGTGAAGGAGTAGTTCCAGAATATAAAAGAATACATAAAAGTAGCTGGAAGATTTTTCTGATTTATATATATATAATATATTGAAAATGTGTGTGGGGATAGATTTTGTCATGCTTGATTAAGAAAAGAAGAACATTTTTAATCAAGCTGAATTTATAAATGGAAGTACATTTATCAGAATCTTTGAGTTAGTTTTGCTAACACTAGCAGTGGGGCATTTTAATTTTTGTGCACATACTGGTTGAATATTGGATGCAAAGACAAAGTTGAAGTACCAGAATTTCCTTTATTTTATATGGAGAAGTGAATCCAGTGAATTAGGGAAATAGAAATGATGTAGCAGACTTTAAGTATGTAACTCACCTATTGCCCCTCTCATCCTAGAGAACTCCATAAACAATTCCTCTACCAAAGCCTGAAGAAATATGTTGGTGTGTAGGGAGTATCCAAGATCCTTCCCAGATTCAATGATTCACTATGAGAACTCACAGGATTCATGATGTGGTTGTACTCAACGCTATGATTTATTAGAGAGAAGGGATACAAAACAAAATCAGCAAAGGGAAAATGTGCATGGGAGGATATTCTGGAGAAAACCAAGCTCAAGCTTTCAAGAGTCTTCTCCTGGTGGAGGCCCAAAGGACATGTTTAGTTTCTCTAGCAAGGAGTTATGTCAGCATGTGAGAAATGCTATCAGGGAAGCTTATTAGAGATTCACTACTCAATGTTTTTACTGGTACCTGGTCGCATAGGCACCTCTTCTTAACAAGTACCAACATTTCAGACTTCAGAAGTAAAGGTGTTCAGCAAAAACCATATTGTTTATACAAACCATCTAGGCATAGTGAGGCATTTTTATCAGTTCTAGGAATTCTGTGAACGTCTGAAATCCAAGTCCCTGGAATCTAGCCAGGTTCCAACTTTACATGTAGGTCTTTCTAAGGAAGGCAGTCTCAGGCCTGCTATGTTAACTTTTTGCTGCTCAGTTAATGAGAGAACAGCATTTTTGAAAAATGCTTAAATGTCTCTGTTCTGTAGTCTTGCTTTCTGATTAAGATTCTATAATTTAAATAGACCTCTAATTTCAAATGAAGGTGAGAGGGTAGCAGGGTACCAGATGAGAAGTGGAGGCACCAAGTTTCTACTTGTTCAAAGGCCAAATGGTTATGGTTAACCTCAATAAACAAAAGGATAAACATGGTAAACAAAACAGTCTAACCCTGAAGGATCTTTTTTTTTTTTTTCATTACCATTGTTCATGGTGTCCTTAGGAATAAAAGAAATGAACAGGTGAGGTGCTCCTTGGAATTCATAATCAAAATAGGCAAAATATTTTCAGTTGCAGTGAATCTGATTATTTAACCATCAAAACAGTAAGCAACAAACTTTCAGTAGTTATCAATTCAAGGTATTTTTTGTAAATAAAGGGAGACTGGGTTCATCTAAAGAAGCATATTGTAATCAAATAATAGATACTATGACTCTCATTCTTACCATGCCCTAAAGTGATCTGTACCTCTGTAACCAAGGTACAGCATAAAAGAAAATAAAGAGTTTATTTGGGGGAATTTTGGACATTGCTGTGGTAGATGCACATCTTTACTTACTCTTTTATTCATATATATTTTAAATTCCTTATTAGAGTCTGTATTCTTATAATCCTTGGTGTGTGTGTATGTGTGTGTGTGTGTGTTGTTTTAATTGAACTCTGACTAATAAACTTGTTCTGAGATAATAATGGTTCCTTTGGTACAAATTTGTCACTCAAACCCACCAGGAAATGTGGAAGAGGCTCATGATAAATAAAATGATACAATTTTTAAACTAGTCAATCATAGGCCCAGTGGAATCTGTCCATTAAAATGTGTTCCATTTATGAGTAAATAGTAAGGATACATCTTCTCAACTAACAACATCTTCATATTTAGTTTTCTCTTGGAAACTCACGACTATGAGACAGATCAAATGGAGATTCCTGGAATAGTTCTGCATGTCGGTATTGAGTCAGAAGCAACACTACGTTGCTGTGGAAATCACACGTCATAAAATTAGCAAATTCCAGAAGTGATAATCCTTATTACATTACCATTTAACTCCTCATTTTTTGGCTTAGATAAAACATAAATTTGTCCTTGAGAATTACAGAGCTTTATCATGAACTTAATTAGGTAGTTTTCCAATTACAACTACTATCCCAAACGTACTTTCCTTACTAAAGCAAATCAATACAGCCCCTGGCATCCATCTGGTAGGCTGTTATTGATTCAGAGATAAACGTTTCCCCCTCTGAACCAGTAAACAGCAAACATAAAAAGCTTTCTGCTTTCACCTGGCAGGGACGGCAGCTCAGTAGGGTACTCCCAAATCTTAAGCCACCATCAAGTTTTTTTTAAAAATCTTGAAAACAGGAAATAGTTCTCTTTATTAAAGAAAAGTTCTTATCCAAGAATATGTGACAGGTGATGAAAATACAGAGATTTTCTCCCTGCCAAACTTTCTTCAAGTACAGTGATTTGCAGCATACTGGGATATCCCCTTCAAAGGTACAGATAAATGCATCATAGAAACAGTTTCAGTAAAAATGAGTTATAACACCTGGTGAGTTTAATAAACATTTGGCTATAATGGGGATGCAATGTACAGCATGACAGCTATAGTTAATAATTCTGTATTGTGTATGTGAAAGTTGTTAGGAGTAACAACTTAAAAGTTCTTAAAAGTTCTCATCACAGAAAAAAAGTTGTGACTATATATATGTTAACTAGACTTACGGCTTTGATCATTTTACAATATTTGTAAATATCAAATTGGGTTAGAGACCCAAAACTAATGTATTGTTGCATTTTCTTTTATACCTCTATAAAACAAGAATGAAAAAAAAATAGATGCAATTCAAATTGCTTTCGAATATGCTACTTCATTTAGCTGTTATTGAAAAGCTTTAACATTTAAATCCTTCACCTGTTATGTTTCAGATTGAGCAATTTGGTGTTCAGCTTTATGACTCAGCAGATCTACTGATGCTCACAATTCCTCTAGCAGAAGGGGGTGTTTTATTTAAACTATGACAAAACCTAATCAGAGACTCGCAATAAAGGCCCTAGTTTCTTTCTTTCATTAAAGTCGTTCCCTCTTTAGTAAGTAGTGATTCTCCTTTTAAGAAAGGCCTTTTATCTGCTACTAAGCTCTTGAAGTTTGAACATCTGACTCTGGGACAAGAGAACCTTCCCCCTACCAAGCCAACCATTATCAAGGAGATGGTATCTGTCTGCTTGGCCTTAAGGCAGTTGTGCCTTGAAGCATTCCTTTCTTCAAGTGAGTGTACTTTTTATGACACCAGACCCAAGGATGTTCTGAAAGCATAAATTAGTTGCGGGTAAAAAAAAAAAAAAAAACTTCTTATATCTCCAACACTTTGCCTTCACTTTTCCTCTGCCCTTAACTCACAATAAAGGATTCATGTGGATGACTTATAAATAATTGAATGAGTTAGAAAATATGAGCCTGATTTATAAATGACTTTATTGATTGTAACAGCAAAAAGTTCACTGCTGTGCCATTAGAATCTCATCCAGAAGTGTCCTAAACATATACAAGGAAGTTCTTTTATTTGTGAAAAAACAAAAACAAAAACAAAAAAACCTTTGAGCAGGAAATAGCATTGCCTCTGCCTAGAAGATGAGATGGCTTGTAATAAGAATCTTCAGGAATTCATGGACAGTAAGTAGTTTTTTGAGCCGATGATCAGAGATTTGGGAGGAACAAAACTGGAGAATTAGTGATAAAGATGTTTCAAAAAAGAAGTCTTTGTGACAGGACCTCACAAAAATTGTAAAATATGTGTTTTATATACATATTCATTAAATGTCCTACTCTGGAAGTGGTTCTTAATATTAGATGGATAAGAACATCTGCTTGTATAAATATCCATGATATCTGAGTAGGTTAAAATCAAGTATTGCTCTATATAACAGGAAAAATAAAAGACCAGAAATTAAAAAAAAAAAAAAGAATTGTATTTTTCTCAAACAGAAAACACCTTGAGCTATGCAGTCCATGACTTATGGGGGCTTCATTTTCATGAGTGAACTACTTTCTGTCTATTTTCTGCCTCACTGTCTTATTAATGTTTCTTCCACTTTAAGGTTCAGCTCATGGTGAAGAATTGTTACTTGAGCTCTAGCCATCAATTTTGCATGCCAAGGGACAGGAATGAGGGTCAGCTGGAGTACAAAAGGACCCAAATATCAACTAAGGCATGTTTTGGAAATCTTTCACAGTACTTTTATTTTTATATTCCTGATCAGATCTTAAGCTTGTACTTTTACCTGGATGAGGGACAAAGAAAGTCTTTTAGCGAGTGTTTTGCTGCTCTAGATAAAATACGGATTCTATTCTTAAGGATGAAAAAGCAAAGGTATAGTCAGTCAGTAGAAAACAGCAGTCCTGTGACAACCCGTTTTGTTTGCCATCCTTTGGCTTGATTAGTACCTTGATAAAAAAAAAAAAAAAAAAAAACTATTTTGGCAGAGACAGATATATTGTAGAATCAACAACATGGATACACCCATTGCAAAGGCTTGCTTATCCTACACTATAGCTATGTCTTACAGCAGTTTGCAAGAATAAGATGATTAAGGTAAGATCAGTATTAAGATATATGCTCATATTCATCTGTTCATATATAACTTATTTCTTCCCTTAGCCAAAGTACTCAGGTCTGGGAACCATGAGGCTAACAGACTTAGATGACTTCTGTTACCATTGTATCCAACCACTTATACATAAGTTTCTAACCTATACTTTCTGGAGTCTATTATTTTTTTTCTTTTATTTAAATTCAATTTCCAACATATAATATAACACCCAGGGCTCATGTCATCGTGTGCCCTCCTTAGTGCCTGTCATCCCACCCTCCTCCCCTTCTGCAACCCTTTGTTTGTTTTCCAGAGTTAGGAGTCTTTCATGGTTTGTCTTCTCTAATTTTTTGACACTTAGTCCCACCCTTCCCTTATGGCATCTTTTACTATTTCTTATATTGCACATATGAGTGAAATAATGAGATAATTATCTTTCTCTGGTTGATTTATTTCACTCACCATAATACTCTCCAGTTACACCATAATACTCTCTCAACCACATCAATGTAAATAGTAGGTATTCATCCTTTCTGATGGCTGAGTAATATTCCATTGTATATATATACTACATCTTCTTTATCCATTCGTCTGTTGACAGACATCATGGCTCCTTCCACAGTTTGGCTATTATGGACATTAGCTCTATGAACATTGGGATACAATGTTGTTGTTGCACTACCTCTGTATCTTTGGGGGTAAATACTCAATAGTGCAATTTCTGGGTCTCTTCAATAAATGGTGCTGGGAAAATTGGACAGCCACGTGCAGAAGAATGAAACTGGACCATTCTCTTACACCATGTAAAAATATAAACTCAAGATGATTGAAAGATCTAAATGTGAGACAAGAACCCATCAAAATTCTAGAAGAGAGCACAGGCAGCAGCCTTTTTGAACTCAGCCACAGAAGCTTCTTGTAAGACATACCTGTAAAGGCAAGGGAAACAAAAGCAATGATGAACTATTGGGACTTCATCAAGATAAAAAGATTCTGCAAAGCAAAGGAAACAGTCAACAAAACTCAAAGGAAATTTACAGAATGGGAGAAGATGTTTGCAAATAATATAACAGATAAAGGGCTAGTATCCAAGATCTACAAATAACTTAATCAAACTCAACACCCAAAAACAAACAATCCAGTTAAGAAATGGGCAGAAGACATGAACAGACATTTCTCCAAGAACACCTACACATGGCCAATAGCATGTGAAAAAATGCTCCACATCACTTGCCATCAGGGAACTATAAATCAAAACCACAATGAGATACCACTTTACTCCGGTGAGAATGGCTAAAATTGACAAGTCAGGAAACAATAAATTTTGAGGAGGATGTGGAGAAAGGGGAATCCTCTTGCACTATTGGTGGGGATGCAAACTGGTGCAGCCACTCTGGAAAACAGTGTGGAGGTTTCTCAAGAAGTTAAAAATAGAGCTACCTATGACCCAGCAATTGCACTCTGGAGTCTATTGATTAACTTAACAGAAGAAATAATTCTACCAAGGGATACAAAAAAGTTTCTAATAAATTGTAGATGTTACTTCTATATATCAAACTGTGTGACTGGACTTTATAGTGAGCCAGGGGTGGAGTAGAGATGGAACATAGAAAATCATTCAATGGTTTTCTTCTAATACTGTCACAGGTGAGGTAAATGTTAACAGAGACTACTAAAACTATTTTAATACAGGGACAAAAAAAAAATAAGTCTGTACACAGGAATGAAGATTTGGTTTAATCTTATCGAAGGTATAATAATGGTTCCCCCCCCAATATGTCACATGCTAATTCTCAGACTCTGTAATTATTTACCTCCAAAAAGTACATTATAGGTGCTGTTAAGGTAAGGAATGCCCAGGTTTCCCCAAGATAATCACGGGGGTCCTTTTAAAGAGAGGTAGGAGCGCAAGAGAGAGTTTTGAAGATGTTCTACACCTGACTTTAAGATTGAAGAAAGGTTACACAAGCCAAGGAATCAAGATTCCTCTAGAAGATAAAAAAAAACAGAATTGGCTGTCTCCTAAAGTCTACAGAAGAAATGCACCTTGATTTTATTACAGTAAGACATATTTCAGGACTATAAAAGAATGTTTGTGCATGTTGTTTTAAGCCACAAAGTTATATCAACAATAGAAATTCAAAGCATGCTATTTGGTCGAAAACTTTAAAACTGATATTGGTTGAAGGGAAAGGAAACTTGGAATGCCAACAAAAAAAGAAACGTTTGGAGGTGATGGGTATGTTTATGGCATAGATTGTGGTGATGGTCTCACATTATGTACTTAACCTCCAAACTCAACAGGTTGTATACATTAGATTTGTACAGCTTTTTATATTAAAAAAAGACCAAATTGCTGGATTAAAAAAAAGGAATTTGAAACACGAATTACAAGCATGTAGCTAGTTGTAAAAATGAATACTGCAGCCTCTATCTAGCTCTTTTTATTTGGGGAATCATACATATAATTTATTAAAACTGATTTTATGTATAGTTTCCTATTCTTTTGCTTCTTTTTTAAATAGGGGACTCTTGTGGTAGTGAAATGTGTGTGTGTCTGTGTGTGTGTGTGTGTGTGCGTGTGTGTGTGTCTATATGTTATGGGATATGGAAGTAGAAGGTGCTCAAACTAGAGAAAGTATTTATTTCACCTGGAGAGCTTGGCTTGGAACTGGTCAATGTAGTTAACTAACGAGATTTTGGGTAAGGTCTCCAGGAATATGGATGATTTCATTTTCTGTCTCCATGATGCTGTTTCAGAACAGATTAAATCAATAGAGGCAAATAACCACATGGGGCAAGGACATCTAAATTAAACTTGATCAATCTGAAGCTCCCATTTGGAATTTTTAATTTGGAGTGAAAGACACAAAAGAGCCAGGGTGTTTGAGAGCTTATTCGTGTTGGAAAAGAAAGATATCACTACCAGAGGCAATACGCTTTCTTCGGTGCCAATAGTATCTTAACCACACTGTTTGTGTTCATGCTATTGACTGTATTTTTGGCGTCATACCTTCCTTTTAGGATTTTACATTTATATCAGTACTGTTTCTCCAGTCTTTCCATAGATTCTGTTAATCATGTGATACTCTTTCAATAAAATATGTGGGTTTTTTGTTTTATATTATGCAGAATCTTTTATATGGGTAGAGGTAAATTTAATTTAAATAACGTGACAATTGTTAGGTTATATTTTGCCCTAGGTCCATATTTCCAAAAGTTTTACCATGACTTAAGCAAAGCATATCATAATATATTTCAGATCACTTTGCTCTAATCCTGTGCACTTTGGATGAGTGGTATGGCTAAGATCGTCCTTCAGGTTCCTGAGTGTAGAAAAAGGAACTCCTCAGATAAATGGCGTGGTTCATTCACAGGATAGCCATCATAATTTACATAAAAATTGAGATTTTGATTTATTTTGTTTTATGCACATTTCTGCATAGGTACATTTATCTGTAACTGAAACACTGTTCAGCTCTGGATCTACTGAAAGCAGTCACTTTCTAGAAAAGTAAGATGAGGACCATATTTAGGCTGTGATAGTTCAATCTGATAATTATTTCCTGGAAGGTTTTTAGATAGTTTTTGTCTTACTGAAATGTTTTCTTTCTCTTTTCTTTATTATTTTATTTGACAGAGAGAGAGAGAGAGAGAGCATGAGTGGGGAGAGGGGCAGAGGGTAAGAGAAAAGGGAGGGTGGGAGAGAGAATCTCAAGCAGACTGTGCTGAGCTTGGAACCTGTGGTGGGGCTTGATCTCACGACCCAGAGATCATGAGCTGAGCCAAAACCAAAAGTCAGTACCTAACTGACTAAGCCACATAAGCACCCCTTGAAACGTTTGTTTTCAGATTTTAAGGGTAGAAGATTAATAACCTCTAGGATTTTCTTTTTCTGAGATCATTATGGCCTAAATTACTGTGGTTCTCAGTATATCTCTATGGCAACATTTCTCAAATTTTTGATCTCAGGGCATTTATAAATTATTGAGGAACACATGAGTCTTTATATGTGTGGGTTATATCTATCAATATTTATCAGATTAGAAGTTAAATCTGATAAATACTTAAAATACAATAATATATAAATAAACATTCAATTAGTTTCCAGGGTGATAATATCACATATCATATAACCTCTGGAAATCTGTTTTGTCCATGTATGAGAGAAAAAAAATTAGAAAAGACAAGCCGTGCCTTAGTATTATTATGAAAAAAGTTTTAATGACATGAACTTCCTTGTCTAGGACACAAGAGTCTACAGACCACATTTTGAGAAATGTTATTGTAGGCATTTATAAATATAAGTCTGCATGTTTCCAAGATTTCATAGAAGCTCAATTTTTTAAAGATTTTTATTTATTTATTTGACACAGAGAAAGAGAGAGAGAGAGCACACGAGAGAGTTAGAACACTCAAACAGGTAGAGGGAGTAGGAGGCTTTGTGGGGAGCCCAGTGGGGGGGCTCAGTCCCAGGACCCCAGGATCATGACCTGAGCCAAAGGCAAATGTTTAACCAACTGAGCCACCCAGGTGCCCCAATTTTCAAATATTTTATTTAAGCATTGACACACATCTGAGTGTACTTGCTATGTCTCAATTTTGTAATAAGCGCTTTTTGTATAATATTTAGCCTTATTTTATAGATAAAGGAATTGAAACTCAGAAAGGCAAATAGTTGGTCTGGAGTGATAGTGTTGGTGGATTTTTAAAAAAATTTTAATAATAAATTTATTTTTTATTGGTGTTCAATTTGCCAACATACAGAATAACACCCAGTGCTCATCCCGTCAAGTGCCCTCCTCAGTGCCCGTCACCCATTCACCCCCAACCCCCGCCCTCCTCCCCTTCCACCACCCCTAGTTCGTTTCCCAGAGTTAGGAGTCTTTATGTTCTGTCTCCCTTTCTGATATTTCCTACCCATTTCTTCTCCCTTCCCTTCTATTCCCTTTCACTGTTATTTATATTCCCCAAATGAATGAGAACATACACTGTTTGTCCTTCTCCGATTGACTTACTTCACTCAGCATAATACCCTCCAGTTCCATCCACGTTGAAGCAAATGGTGGGTATTTGTCGTTTCTAATTTATTTTTTTTAAGATTTTTTAAGTTTATTTATGATAGACATAGAGAGAGAGAGAGAGAGAAGCAGAGGCACAGGAGGAGGGAGAAGCAGGCTCCACGCTGGGAGCCCGTCGCGGGACTCGATCCCGGGACTCCAGGATTGCGCCCTGGGCCAAAGGCAGGCGCCAAACCGCTGAGCCACCCAGGGATCCCCGCATTTGTCGTTTTTAATGGCTGAGTAATCTTCCATTGTATACATAAACCACATCTTTATCCATTCATCTTTCGATGGACACCGAGGCTCCTTCCACAGTTTGGCTATTGTGGACATTGCTGCTAGAGACATCGGGGTGCAGGTGTCCTGGAATTTCATTGCATCTGTATCTTTGGGGTAAATCCCCAGCAGTGCAATTGCTGGGTCGTAGGGCAGGTCTATTTTTAACTCTTTGAGGAACCTCCACACAGTTTTCCAGAGTGACTGCACCAGTTCACATTCCCACCAACAGTGTAAGAGGGTTCCCTTTTCTCTGCATCCTCTCCAACATTTGTGGTTTCCTGCCTTGTTAATTTTCCCCATTCTCACTGGTGTGAGGTGGTATCTCATTGTGGTTTTGATTTGTATTTCCCTGATGGCAAGTGATGCAGAGCATTTTCTCATGTGCGTGTTGGCCATGTCCATGTCTTCCTCTGTGAGATTTCTCTTCATGTCTTTTGCCCATTTCATGATTGGATTGTTTGTTTCTTTGGTGTTGAGTTTAATAAGTTCTTTATAGATTTTGGAAACTAGCCCTTTATCTGATACGTCATTTGCAAATATCTTCTCCCATTCTGTAGGTTGTCTTTTAGTTTTGTTGACTGTACCCTTTGCTGTGCAAAAGCTTCTTATCTTGATGAAGTCCCAATAGTTCATTTTTGCTTTTGTTTCTTTTGCCTTCATGGATGTATCTTGCAAGAAGTTACTGTGGCCAAGTTCAAAAAGGGTGTTGCCTGTGTTCTCTAGGATTTTGATGGAATCTTGTCTCACATTTAGATCTCTCATCCATTTTGAGTTTATCTTTGTGTATGGTGAAAGAGAGTGGTCCAGTTTCATTCTTCTGCATGTGGATGTCCAATTTTCCCAGCACCATTTATTGAAGAGACCGGATTTCTTCCAATGGATAGTCTTTCCTCCTTTATCGAATATTAGTTCAGGGTCCACTTCTGGGTTCTCTATTCTGTTCCACTGATCTATGTGTCTGTTTTTGTGCCAGTACCACACTGTCTTGATGACCACAGCTTTGTAGTACAACCTGAAATCTGGCATTGTGATGCCCCCAGATATGGTTTTCTTTTTTAAAATTCCCCTGGCTATTCGGGGTCTTTTCTGATTCCACACAAATCTTAAAATAATTTGTTCTAACTCTCTGAAGAAAGTCCATGGCATTTTGATAGGGATTGCATTAAACTTGTAAATTGCCCTGGGTAACATTGACATTTTCACAATATTAATTCTGCCAATCCATGAGTATGGATTTTAGAGTATAGATCCTTTACCTCTTTGGTTAGGTTTATTCCTAGGTATCTTATGCTTTTGGGGGCAATTGTAAATGGGATTGACTCCTTAATTTTTCTTTCTTCAGTCTCATTGTTAGTGTATAGAAATCCCACCGATTTCTGGGCATTGATTTTATATCCTGCCATGCTACCAAATTGCTGTATGAGTTCTAGCAATCTTGGGGTGCAGGCTTTTGGATTTTCTATTTTGAGTATCATGTCATCAGCATAGAGGGAGAGTTTGACTTCTTCTTTGCCAATTTGAATGCCTTTAATGTCTTTTTGTTGTCTGATTGCTGAGGCGAGGACTTCCAGTACTAAGTTGAATAGCAGTGGTGAGAGTGGACATCCCTGTCTTGTTCCTGATCTTAGGGGAAAGGCTCCCAGTGCTTCCCCACTGAGAATGATATTTGCTGTGGGCTTTTCGTAGATGGCTTTTAAGATGTTGAGGAATGTTCCCTCTATCCCTACAGTCTGAAGAGTTTTGATCAGGAATGGATGCTGTATTTTGTCAAATGCTTTCTCTGCATCTAATGAGAGGATCATATGGTTCTTGGTTTTTCTCTTGCTGATATGATGAATCACATTAATTGTTTTACGAGTGTTGAACCAGCCTTGTGTCCCGGGATAAATCCTACTTGGTCATGGTGAATAATTTTCTTAATGTACTATTGGATCCCATTGGCTAGTATCTTGTTGAGAATTTTTGCCTCCATGTTCATCAGGGATATTGGTCTGTAATTCTCCTTTTTGGTGGGATCTTTGTCTGGTTTTGGAATTAAGGTGATGCTGGCCTCATAGAATGAATTTGGAAGTACTCCATCTCTTTCTATCTTTCCAAACAGCTTTAGTAGAAAACGTTCTTTAAACGTTTGATAGAATTCCTCTGGGAAGGCATCTGGCCCTGGACCTTTGTGTCTTGGGAGGTTTTTGATGACTGCTTCAATTTACTCCCTGGTTATTGGCCTGTTCAGGTTTTCTATTTCTTCCTGTTCCAGTTTTGGTAGTTTGTGGCTTTCCAGAAATATGTCCATTTCTTCAAGATTGCCTAATTTATTGGCATAAAACTGTTCATAATATGTTTTTTTTAAAATGCTAGTTATAAATTTTTTTCTAATTTATGTATTTATTTATGATAGTCACACAGAGAGAGAGAGAGAGAGAGAGAGAGGCAGAGACACAGGCAGAGGGAGAAGCAGGCTCCACGCACCGGGAGCCCGACGTGGGATTCGATCCCGGGTCTCCAGGATCGTACCCTGGGCCAAAGGCAGGCGCCAAACCGCTGAGCCACCCAGGGATCCCCGCATTTGTCGTTTTTAATGGCTGAGTAATCTTCCATTGTATTCATAATATGTTTTTAAAATAGTTTGTATTTCCTTGGTGTTGGCAGTGATCTCTCCTTTCTCATTCATGATTTTATTAATTTGAGTCTTCTCTCTCTTCTTTTTAATAAGGCTGGCTAGTGGTTTATCTATCTTATGAATTCTTTCAAAGAACCTGTGGTAGATTTTAAATTTAATATCCCTAATTCCTTCTTTTTTTAATTTTTTTTTATTTATTTATGATAGTCACAGAGGGAGAGAGAGGCGCAGAGACACAGGCAAAGGGAGAAGCAGGCTCCATGCACCGGGAGCCCGACATGGGATTCGATCCCGCGTCTCCAGGATCCGGCCCCGGGCCAAAGGCAGGCACCAAACCGCTGCACCACCCAGGGATCCCTCCCTAATTCCTTCTAACAGAGGTATTGCTAATTTCATTGTATCATTCTTTACCATTCCAGAAGGAATAGGTGACATCTACAATTAAAGTTCAACAATGTGTACTGGATTATCATTTTCAAGAAATTTAATATTGATTTAAAATATTATATATTAAATTAGAATGTAGATTATTTTTGTTAGCAACTCACTGTACCATCAAAAGCACTTTTTTTCTATTTGTCTTTGAGAATTTTGACTGATGCCCTAAAAGTTCTAGTGGCAAATTTTTGAATTTGTATTGTGTAGAATGATCTTTCCATGAATGATAGAACGAAATGAGCATTCCTGTTTTGATTTTCATTCTCTTATTTTATAATGAAATCTGAGGTTTATCTTTTTTGAAAGGATCATCTTTGGTAAAAAAGAGAGAGAGAGAGAGAGAGAAGCCATTTTGTCCTTTAGGTGTGTTTGTTTGTTTGTTTTATCCTTTAGGTTTTTGGTAGAGTTATGTAATCACCAAGGGTTTCTGTCAGGAAAAAAATTTCATGCAAATGGTCATTTAGATAAAAAGTTTCTACTTTCTCTGGAATTTTGAAGCATCTCTGACCCTCCAAGAAAATGGGATCATTATTGGCACCTGATATTTCCACTGTTACAGATCAAACCACTAAAACTTTTGACTTTATCACACTGTATGCTCACAGTGTGTGGTGCTTCTTGCTAAAAAGGTCACTTTGATTGCCTTTCTTTTTTGTTAGTGCAGTAAATAAATTCACATTGGAAATATCTTGAACTCAATCAGAACTGAAGTTAGAGGGGCACCTAGGTGGCTCAGTCTGGACTTCCGTTCAGGTCAAGATCTCAGGGTTCTGTGATCAAGCCCCACTTCCAGCTACCTACTCAGCAGGGAGTCAGCTTCTCCCTCTCCCACTGCCCCTCCCCACCCCCACCTACACTCCTGCTTGTGCTCTCTCTTTTTCTCAAATAAATAAATGAAATCTTAAAGAAAAAAAAGAAGTCAGAATTCCACTTCTAATGGTTAATGGCTAGGTTATCTTGGTTGCATTTTCTTTGTAAAATTTAAGTCAATTCAACAAACACCAATTGGAGTGTTATCATGGTATTTTTGTGATTATAAGCACAGGAGACAGTCCTCTTTGTTGTTATTTTGGTTTCAGTGTTGCTGTTGTGGGTTCAAAGAAAGGACATACAATGAAAACCTTGCACCGTAATTGCCTCATATTTTTAATTAGTCATCCGTAATAGTTAATTACATTTTCCTTTAGGAGCTAATGCATTTTTCATGGTTAATACATTGTTTTTCTGCGTGTCTGTTAGGAATATAGATATGATAACCACTAAAGTTCACTTTAACCTTACTATTTCATTTATCTTGAAAATTTATTGTATGAAAATTCAAGATAGTAATGAGCACTTTCTATATATATCATATTAGTGTGATTCTGTACGTCAACTTATTAGTAAAGTCTTAAATGTACAGAAAACATTGACTCGTTCCAGATAAACCACTTAGAAACATTTGCCTTTTTGTATTTTGTTCTAACTGTAAACATCCCTTACAAGTTATCTTTAATTTATATTTTATTACTTCTGTGGTAAAATGTGCTTTAAATCCTAGGACAACAGTGGTTTTAGGAAAAAAGCTACCTTATTGTTTTATATGATGGTCACAGAATGATAATACTGATTCCAATATAGGAAATATAATAACTCAGAGACTCTAGGTAATATATATATATGTATATATATATATATATATATAATTATTATTTTTAAGATTTTCTCAAGAGACACAGAGAGAAGGGGCAGAGACATAGGCAGAGGGAGGAGAAGCAGGCTCCATGCAGGAAGCCTGATGTGGGACTCTATCCTTGGGCTCCCAGATCAGGCCCTGAGCCGAAGGCAGATGCTTAACCGCTGAGCCACTCAGGCTTCCCTTCATCACCTTTTTAGTTAATCCACCTCAAGCAGAACTATGAGAACTAACCACTACTGTCCTGCACTCCTGGGCCAGGACCTCATCTACATTATACTATATATTATACTATATATAACTACATATAATATATATAACTATGATATATATATATATCAGTTATGTATCTAGAAATGCTTATATCTATCCATCATCTATCAATTTATATATTTAGAAAATGTATATATCTATAAAAAATACACACACTCATATTTACATGTCCTGCTGCTACTGTGTTTTCAACCTGAGAATCATGTCTGCTTGTTTACCAATATACATCCTGTCCTTACAACTAACACATAGTAAGAATTCAACATATATTTGTTGAAAAATTTGATAGATGAATTAATAAGTGAATGTAGTTAGAAGAAAAAAAGTGTTATGGAGAGTACAGAAAAGAAAGCAATTAATTCTTCCTGGAATTTTTTTTTTTTTAGATTAGATGTTACTTGAACTGGTTCTTAAGGTAAAATTGAAAGAGAAATTCTTCTGGGTAGAGGAAATAGACCAAGCAGATTTAAAAAATAGAACACATGTATTTTGGGGGATAGCATGGAGTTTAGTTGGGAAAGAATACAAAAGGAAGAGTGACAGATATGTTCATAAAATTATTGGAAAATATATTAGCTTAGTTTTGAATGTTTTCAAACAGAGTGGGATTTTTTTCCAGAAGTGATAAAAAATTAACTGGTAGCTGAAGACAAATATGAAGTTCAATATGCTTTTTTTCTCATTAAATTTGTTTTAATGAGTCTCAAATTTCAGTGATATATTTAGTACTAATAAGTTAGTACTTTTTAATGGAAACAACTTGACCAAAATTATTTCACCCCATGTGGAATTTCATACCTAAGAGATGAACAGAAACATAGAAAAAAGAGAGAGAAATCATAAAACAGACTCTTAAGCACAGAGAACATACTGAGAATTGCTGGAGGGGAGGTGGGTGGGTGAATGGGTTAAATGGGTGAGGGGAATTAAGCAAGGCACTTCTGATGAGCACTGGGTGTTGTATGAAAGTGATGAATCACTAAATTCTGTTTCTGAAACTGATATTATAATAAGTTAACTAGAACTTAAATAAAAACTTGAAACTACACCAAAAAAAGTACTGATTATAGAAATTAATAACCTAAAATCACTGAATATGCACAAAACCCCACAAGTGGTCCACATAATATTCTCCTTTTCTTCTGAATGTTTTGCAATGCATTAACCAGTCTTTTACAATAGTAAAAATTTATTAAGCTTAATAAAACTTAAATGGCCAATTGACACAAGCAGTTCTTTTTTTTTAAAGATTTTATTTACTTATTCATGAGAGACACAGAGAGAGAGAGGCACAGAGACATAGGCAGAGGGAGAGGGAGAAGCAGGTTCCATGCAGGGAGCCCAACACTGACAGATGCCCGGTTTCCAGGATCACGCCGTGGGCTGAAGGTGGGGCTAAACGCATGAGTCCCCCAGGCTGCCCAGACACAAACAGTTCTGACTCTGTTCTTCCACCACTGATTAACACTGGGATGGCAGGTATTGGGGATAATATTCATTTAGGCTTCTGAACTTTCTGGGCAGATTTGGTGATCTTGCCACCTTCTTATCCACTGCTTTGATGATATCCAGAGCAACTGTCTGTCTCATGTCACCAACAGCAAAACAACCTGGAGGAGGATAGTCAGAGAAGCTCTCAATACACATAGGTGTGAGGAACCATATCAATTACGCCAACATCACCAGATTTCAAGAACTTGGGGCCATGCCACGTTTATCCAGAACGATGATTAATCTTCTTTAGCTCAGCAAATTTACAAGCAATGTGAATTCTGTGACAGTCCAGCACAGATGCATATCCAACACTGGTTTAGTCTGGTTGGTTCAGGATAATCACCTGAGCTATGAAGCCAGCTACTTCCATTGGTGGGTCATTTTTGCTGTTACCACTCACATTACCATGACAAATATCTTTGACAGATATGTTCTTGACATTGAAGACCCCATTGTCCCCAGGAAGAGTCTCACTCAAAGCTTCAAGGTGCATCTCAACAGACATTTCTTCAATTGTAACATTGGTGTAAAGGTGACCACCATGCTGAATTTAAGAACACCAGTCCTCAGTCGGCCCACAGGGACAGTACCAATGCCACCAATTTTGTGAATATCCTAGAGGAGCAGAAGCAGTGGCTTGTAAGTTGAATGAGTTGGTAGCAGAATGCAGTGCAGAGCTTCAAGCAGCCTGGTTATACTGGCCTTGCCATCCTTGTGGGTGACCTTCCATCCCTTGAGCCAAGGCATGTTAGCACTTGGGTCCAGCATGTTGTCACCATTCCAACCGGAAATAGGCATAAATGCTATTGTGTTGGGGTTCTAGCCAATTTTCTTAATCTAGGGGCTGACTTCCTTAATGATTTCCTTATATCTCTTCTGGCTGTAGGATAGCCCAGTGGACTCCATTTTGTTAACACTGGCAATTAGTTGTTTCACACCCAGTGTGTACACCAGAAGGGGATAGTCATGGGTCTGACCATTCTTGGAGATACCTGATTAAAATTTACCATCAACAGGGATCCCTGGGTGGCTCAGCGGTTTGGCGCCTGCCTTTGGTCCGGGGTGTGATTCTTGAGTCCCAGGATTGAGTCCCGTTGGGCTCCTGGCATGAAGCCTGCTTCTCTCTCTGCCTCTCTCTCTCTCTCTGGCTATCATGAATAAATAAATAAAATTTAAAAAAAAATACCACCAACAGCAGCAACAATCAGGACAGCACAGTCAGCCTAAGATGTGCCTGTAATCAAGTTTTTGATAAAATCTCTGTGTATTGGGGGTATCAGTGATTGTCACTTAATACTTGACGGTCTCAAATTTCCACAGGAAGAAATCAATGGTGATACTGTGTTCATCCTCAGCTTTCAGTTTATCAAGACCCAGGCATACCTGAAGGAGCCCTTTCCTATCTCAGCAATCTCTTTCTCAATTTTTCGATAGTTCTTTTGTTGAGCCCTCCACATTTATAGATCAGATGACCAGTAGTGGTAGACTTGCCCAAATCTACATGTCCAATGATGACAATGTTAATATAAGTCTTTTCCTTTCCCATTTTGGTTTAGGTTTGGTGGTAGTTTTCATGACACCTGTGTCGGTGGCAAACCTGTTGTAAAAAGTGAAATTTAGTATTCTGATAGAGAACCCATAATTGGCTTTTAGTTTCTGCACTTAAAGACTGAAAAGATTGGTCTGACTATGGTCATTTAAGCTTTAATGTAGTACTAATATATCATTAACATTGGAACCAAAATCATATGATCTAAAATAATCATTCTTTTGCAAAATGTAAATGGTACTTGTATCTACTAAATGATTTCATAGAATATTCTTTAAGTCACTAGTATATGACCCAACTTAGCTTGTCAGTTATTAAGTAATATTTCCATAGATAATTCAATTTTGTCTTTCCCTCAGCTAAGAAATTTTCTCAGATCTATGGGAAAATTAAAAAATTAAATTTCTGGCCCATTATTATTAATAAGTATGTTATTGCATATTTACTTTAAATCCTTTATGGAAAAAGCCAGATAATAAATGAAAGCATAACAGGGTTCCTGGGTGGCTCAGTCAGTTAAACATCTGATTCTTAGTTTTGGCATAAGTCATGATCTCAGGATCCTGAGATCGAATGCCAAGTTGGGCTTGGAGCTCAGTGCAGAGTCTGTTTGTTCCTCTCCCTCTGTTCCTCCCCTTGCTCTCTCTCTTTTTCTCTCAAATAAAATATTTAAAAAATTATTGAAAGCATAGTATTAGATGCATACTTGTATTTTAGCACTTAGTTTTTGTGTAATATTCATAAATAAATGGTTCGGAAGACTTATCTAATGATGTTAATAGCTTAAAACTGCTTTACTATTTGAAATAATATTTATATTCTAATAGTGTTAACTTTTTCCTGACTGAAATGTTTATATCCTCATTGATAGTTGCATGACTGAGTACAGCACAGTATTTGTATCAGATTCCACATAATTTTAGAAGCAATTTTGTTATTCTAATTTCTAATCAAGATTGAAGACTGCTTCAAAATTCAACACCTTATTTTACCAAAAATCAATGCCAACTTGGAGTCTTTTCTTAATCTCATATCAATTCCACCCTAAAGTAAAATCAAGATCTCGGATACCCTTTATCCAGCTTCAAAGTTAACATCATGTGTAGTCATGATATTATTCTCAAAATTAAGATAATTGGGATAATGCCATTAACATTGGTAAAATACTATTAACCAAAATATTTAATTTATTTAGATTTTCTATCTTTCTTCTCTTTTATATATATATACACATATACATATATTTGATTATATCATATATATGTTATTATATCTGTGTATATATATAGTCTTACAGATTCTAAATCAGAAGACTGCATTATATTTAGTTGTCCTGTCTTAGTTGCCTCTGGTTGGAGACAGTTTTTCAGTCTTTGTCTCTCATGACATTGACATTTCTGAAGAGTATTTGACATTTTTGAAAGTATTTTGTAGAATATCATTCAATTTGGATCTGATATCTGTCTAATGTTTTCTCATGACTATGTTGAAATTTTGAATTTTGGGAAAAAATACAAAGAGGAGATGGGCCCTGCTGATATGAATGAGTCACATCAACAGTTACATGATGTCATTCTAGCTTATTACCCTGTTATTAACCTAGATCTTTTGGTTAAGGTGGTGTCTACCTGGTTTCTCCAGTGTATAGTTACAATTTTCCTTCAGGTAATTAAGTAGAACCTGAGGGAAAATAATTTGAAGTTCTATAAAATATTTTTTTCTTCATTGTTTTACCCACTAATTTTGGTCTACAACAATTATTACAGTGAGGTTCTAATCTTTCTCACTTAGTTATATTTATTAAATGAAATTCTTCTTTAATGAAGAGATTTCTTTATATCTATGGACTCATGAATATTTGTTCTAATCTCTGAGTTTTAATACAAAACTATTACTGTTTCTCAATTTGTGTTAGCTTTGGCCACTGGGAGCTCTTTCACATTGGTTTCTGTGAACCTTTAGTATGCCATCACCATTGCCATCAACTTCATCTCTTGGTATGTTGAGGTTATCCTGGTTTATATTGCATTTTCTTTATCTTTGCCTTGGATTCAACTACTTCTCCAAGAGTCCCTGGTCATTCTTATTGAGACTGGTATTTAGAAACTAAATCTGTGCACTAGTTCACTACTTTCCTAGGTACTACTGCTCTAGGTCCTCTCATTAGATATAAACAGGAAATGTTTCACATTTCTGTATGTCTTTTATATACACACATATTTTTAAAACCTGTGAAATCATACTGAACTCTGAATAACTAATAACTCAAAATACATGATAGCTCCAAATCTAATCCAACACTTCAGGATATATTATATCATTCTCTCTTTATTTCTAACTTCTTCCATCAGCAAGAAACCTTGCTTTCATTTTCTACAATATATGTATTTACTTTTTATACATGTAATGTACATTTGACCCTTGAACAATGCAGGGGTTTAGGGTATTGACCCCCATTCAGTCAAAAATATGTGTGTCACTTTTTTTTAATTTTTTTTTATTTATTTATGATAGTCATAGAGAGAGAGAGAGAGGCAGAGACACAGGCAGAGGGAGATGCAGGCTCCATGCACCGGGAGCCCGATGTGGGATTCGATCCCAGGTCTCCAGGATCGTGCCCTGGGCCAAAGGCAGGCGCCAAACCGCTGCACCACCCAGGGATCCCCTGTGTATCACTTTTGACCCCCCTCCAGACTTAACTACTAATAGCCTATTGTTGAACAGGTTACTTATAATAAACAGTTGATCAAGACATATTTTTATTATATACTATGTTCTTATAATAAAGTAAGTTAGAGAAAAATATTATTTTGAAATTCATAAGGAAAATAAATTTACAGTACTGTACTTCATTGAAAAACAAATCTGTGTATAAGTGGACCCACAAACTTCAGACCAGTGTTGTGTAAGCGTCAACTGTGTATCTCTATATATTCATTTTGTTAAGTTATGGGAGAAATGAAGGCAATAACTGCTAGCTGTATAACAGATGTCAACAGTAACAGGTGCTAAGTACATTGGAATTCTGTGTTGAGCCAGTGGGTTCAATTGAAAGATTATTTGACTTCATGACTTTTTTAGCTGTTTCTTAGCTCAGTAATTAAACAGAACATAATGCCTTTGATTTTTCAAAGTCCAATAAAAATGGAAACATGTACCATGGGTAACCAAATACTAATATTTAATATCAATATAAATATACCTCTGATACAATTTGCATTTGAAAGCATGCTTTACCTATTCACCAGGCAAAATTTAACAATAATCTTGATAATAATAATAGCAATATTAACCTAAATTTTTATGATACCTCACAATTTCTCAAAGCACTTTAACATATTCGGTCAGTATGTTGGCAGTGGAAAGAGACAGAATAGTTGTGTTTAAAAACACCAGGTTCCAAAACTGGCTAAGCCTTGAGCTGATATTCACCAAGTAAGCACCAGCGTGGCACAGGGATTGACATCTACTGTTTGATAATTTTGCATCTGTATTAGTCAGGATTCTGTCAGAAAAGTAGAACCAGAAGAATTTGGACCTCCAAACACAAGATAGAGTCCGTGACTATGAAATGAAACTCATGTCAGTTCTTGTTGCCGCTGATCTTGATGATACCCCAGGACCTTTCTTATGGGGCTAAACCCATAGGCCTGGCCCTGGAGTCAGAGAAGAGAAGAATCCAGAGGAAGGCTCTGCAACTACCTCCTGCCAAAAGGATGAGCCAGCAGGTATGCTAAAATGTGTGTGAGCTACTAAATGGCTGCTATTTCAATTCTGCCTTCCATAGAAACCTCCCATAGATGGAAACATACAGAAAAGGCATTTTGGGAAATGCAGTTCAGTCTAATCTAGCTATTACTTTACAGAGCCACCACACAGTACCTATTTGTCCTTTAGCAACTTCTAAGATTTATTTATTGTTAGTTCATATAAAATTTAAAGCTAATAAAATTAGAGTGCCATTAAAAGCATAAAATTTGTGAAATATACAAAGTATATACTTAAGGATTTCAGTAATTGTTTTAGTAATACTAAATACTAAAACTTTATGTGATAATTTCCTCCTATCTTATATCAGTCATTTCATTGACTGCCTTTTCTAAGAGTCAAGAAAATGATAGCAATTAAAAGCTTTTAATTACTACCAAAAATGAATATATACAATGAGTATATTTGAAAGATGTAGTCAAGAAAGACTTCTATGGAATTATTAAGAATAAGAAAGAAAAAAAGATGATTCAGTTTGCATACATAATTACATAATTTCTAAGACAAATTCTTTGTGTGTATATATACATATATATATGTATATATACACACAAATACATAATTCTTAATTTTAGGTTCTGTGCTTATGAGATTAAAGACTAAAAATATGTAATATCTATTTTGAATACTAGTTGGAAACCAGATAATATCCTCCATTTCTTCCCTCCTCCTCCTCATTTCCCCTTCCCACAGAAACTTGATATTCCGGATGTGAATAAATATACTAAATGAAATTACTAACTTGTTCAGTTGCTTTGGTTTTGCACCAGGGTTATTTTGAGTTAAGATAATGCTAATAAATGATAAATGTATGCACTTAAGCTTTTCATATACAACTGCTGGTATTTTTATTCAAAATAAAACATTATCATTTATCTCTGTTTACCTTAACAATATCATTTATATATCTACGTGTGTTTCTATGGTTGATTGTCTTTAGATAATATTAAAATCACTCTACAACATTAATATTTTATATTGAAATATTGACCATAATCTGGTTACGTTTTATTTTAATACCCTTGTTTGTTCATCAAATTATTAGGTTGGGAAGTTAATGTTCTTACGTGCAAAGCTCATACAAATTGATAGGAATACTACTTTGGCATTATCAGGAAAAACAACTTCAGTAGAAAATTCACAGGGGATTTTAAAATATTAAAGATGGGAAAATATTTCAACCTTATTTACAGTAACTCAAATCATATCAAATTGCCATTCTTGTGTATAAAAATCAGTCTATATTGATAATTTAATATGTTTTAACTTAGTAGTTTAAGATGTTTAAGTGGAATGGAGAGAAATTTTATTTGATGTTTTATATTAACCAAATATGAAAAGTAACATAACTAATGCTGAAAAGGACGAGGAGTGGGAATGCATTGAGTATAGTGAACATAAACAGCACTACTCCTCCGAAAGGAAATTTGTTATGTGGTACCAAAAAATTAAAAGTAAAATTATTTAGTCAGAGAACAAGACACAATATGGTATGTATAGATAGCCTGGATTTAGATATTCAGTTGGCCATTTATTTTCTATTTATCTTGTATAGGTTTCTTAACCTCTGTGTGCTTCCATTTTCTCATTTGTAAAAAGGGAAATAATTATGAGAATTACATATGACCATGAATATGAAAAAAGTGCCACACATATAAGTGACAGATTATTGGAAACATTCTAAATGAGCAACAATAAAAAGAATATTTAACTAAACCCAATTTTTTTACACTAAATGGAGTAATAAACAGGCTTGTGTACTTAGATCATCATATATTTCTAAAGAAACAGAATAATACTTTATATGAAGTGGAGTTAAAGCATGATATAATATTGCATTTATAATATGATTTCAATATGGAACTCTTATTCTAAAGATTGATAGTGATTTAAAAAGACTCAAAAATTTACTTGGTCAGACCACTTTGAAATGCTACAAAAATATTCATATACCAAAATATTTTAGATATACTAAAAAGATAAATATTAAAACTTGAAGTCATAACTAGAAGAAACTCTAGTAAATATTTCTATTATAGTGATATGTTAGTCTGAGAAACAGAACCAATAGGAGCCAATACGTCCTATTATATGTATATACTTATAAGGAATTGACTCTCTTGATTATGAAGGCCAAAAAGTCCCAAGAACTGAAGTCAGCAAGCTGGAGAACTGGGAGATATGGTGATAGAATCAGTCTGGGTTTGAAGGCCTGAGAACGAAGAACACTGATCGTGTAGGATTCAGTTCAGGTTGTTGTTAGAGACTAAGTCTTTAAGAGAAAAGGAAAAGCTCTACTCTTGGTGTATAGTGTACATTTTTTTCCATAAGAATAGCATGGGCTAAGATATTTTTAAAACCCTAGATCTCTGGATCCTATTAATTAGTATATATATATTTCATTTATGAATAATACCTAACAGTGTCTATCTAGTCTTAGATTTTGAAGGAAACAAGACATGATTTATAGGAAAGCATGACCTAAAATTCTCTTGAGTTTAGACTATCTGGCATTTCAATTTGTTTTTTACCCTGATCTCAAGGTAACCATATATAGTTAGTGCTCATAAATCAGATTTATAAGGTAGTCTGTTATTCTTATTACATAGTGGGTGAGGTTTTTCTACCACTTTTTTGGTACATGATTTCAATAAAGAAGTACACACTGAAATAATTTATTAACAAACACCTTACATTATACAGGGTTAGTTTATCAGATGAACAAGTTTAACATTGTAACTGGGTGATGGGCATTAAGGAGGGCACATGATGAGATGAGCACTGGGTGTTCTACACAACTGATGGATTATTGAAAACTACATCTGAAACCTAAGGATGTACATATGTTAGCTAATTAAAGTTAAATTTAAAAAACTGTAAAAAAATATACCTTGTGGATATTTGATTTCTGGGAAAGTCCCTAATATCTGGTAACAATGATATTAAAATATGATTTTTGAGGTCTCAATTTATTTTGCAATTCAGAATATACTAGTCTTTTAAACCAATAGTATATAAATGAATTTAGTGGGGCTATTTAACTGGTCTTAAAAGTCAGTTTAGAGTATTATGGAACTAGATGCTATGTGGAAGAACATAGTAGGGAGTTATCTTTGCTTTTTCATAATTTCTGTATCATCATATTCATTTAAGTATGTGGAATGCATAAAACACTTTGATTTAATATATAGCAGTAATTCTTCAAATAAAGTAATTGAGTAGGATTTGGACCTCACTTAGCTATTGTCCAGGAATACCTGATTGATCATTCTAGTAGAACCGACCACCAGAAATCTGTGTACCCCCTTCTATCACACAGTGTTATTACTGGATGGATGCCTATGTTCTGTCTCTCTTGTACTTAGAAATTTTCATGTGACTGAGTTATAGTGAATGGAATCTAAATAGTAGTAATGTGCATCAATTACAGTCTTGGAACAAACAATTCCTTTTCATTCTCCCATGAACATTTTCTTTCTGGCCAATGTCAGTGTGCACTCCCCAATTGATCTTGAAATCTGTGCATTGAAGATGGCAGAGTGTGTCAGCCTAGATGCCTGAATGAAAATGTGGATGTATGGAGTCCAAAACTTGGTTATTTTCTCAGTAGGGTTTTATTAGAAGAAATGATTTTGTTGTATCTGTACATGTATGAGATGCTAGGCCACTGAAATTCAGTGACTACACAGATTCTGCTTGTATTTTACAGGCATCAGACAATATTTACTACTGTTTCAGATATCGGAAAGACTGAACAAAGGATCTTTGCATCATTATAACTACTTCTGATGATGTATGTGTGCTCACGTGTGCATGTGTACATGTGCACACACCTGCATGTGCACACTTGAAATGAAGTTATTTTGAATTTCCCCAAATCTGAGAAAAAAGTTCTAAACCATAGGTAAATCTGCTGTAGAACAAAATCCCAGAGCTTTAGGGGGAGTCAAGCTATGTTATCTTGTGACCAGATATTTGAGCAGATGACTACCTAAAATTTTAATTGTTATGTTATACTATATTATACTGTAATAAGCTCTGGAGATTCAGGTAATAATTCATCTCTGCTCCACACATGGAAAAATGAATCTTATGGGGGAAAGTCTAATGTGGGAACCAAAATATAGCGAGTAGTATTTTCAATATAGAGATAAAGTGAAAGATTTTTCATAAAGAGAGATTAGCAAAAGGATCGATAATGAGACAAGTTTGTCTTATGTTTAGAGAACACTACTTAGATGACCTTGAAACATAAGGAAGTTGGTGAAAGCCAAGTTTGGAAGGATAATTCAACTAAAAGTATGGAGAACTTTCTAAAAGAAAATCTTTAATTTGGTTTCAGGTTTTAAACTTGCAAATTATCCTTTGGGAAGCAGCTCTTAAAGTAAACTATACCTCTTGAGAGGTAAAGATGATTGTAGCTTAGGAGCATAAACTTCTGGGAAGCAAAACAGATTTATAAAGGAAACAGCAGAAAAGGGAGTCCCTGTAAATCATAAGGATTTGAAGGTACCTGGTTTAAAAAATACACATATTTTTACAGAATCTTGTCTAAATTAAAAATATGCAGAATAGCTAAAATTAATATTTTAGTGAATTATATAATATATAAGTGACTGTAGTCCCTTACTTCTTATTTGTCAACCTAGATCCAAACATATTAGAGGGAAGAGGAAATACACAGGTGAGAGATTGTATTTTTCAAAATGGCTGTAGAAATAGTTATGGTCCTACTTGCTCTTCTGGAACAATGGCAGTCCTCCATCCATAGATTGAGTCTCCTTTTCCTTCCCTGTGAATTGGGAAAGTTTGTGATTCTTCCACACAATAGAGTGTGGTGAACATTAGGTTACATGTTATGAAGCTACATTTTAAAAGGAAAACAGCATAAGGCTTCTCCCTTGCATGATTGTGTATTCTTGCATGTTCTCACACTCACGCTCGTGATATTCACACTTGGAACCCAGCCATCAGATCCTGAACAAGTCCATACTGTATTATGTGGAGAGACAAAATGGAAAAGCTCATTTTTAGAACTGAGGAACCCATCTAATACTTAACATCATCCTCCAGTCATATAAGGGAATTCTCTTTACATTACTCTAGCCCCTACTCTTTGAGTCCTTTCCTTGCTATTTCTCTGGGTTCTCTGCTAATGGTATCAGCGCTGAAACCAGGCTGTATATTCATCTGGAAGCTTGTGTAGGGAAGAACCTATTCCAGGCATCCTGAGGCATAGTCAGAATCTATTTCTTTGGAGTTGTCGGATGCATTTCAACTTGTATATTCTAAGCCAGCAACAAAGAAAACAGGTGTTTATCCCTGCTGATTTGAGTCTCTGTTCTCTACACCCTGTTTTGAGGGGCTTCTCTGATTAGGTAACATCCACCAAGAACAATCTATCTCCCTTTTGAATAACTTGAAGTTACATGGCCTACCCAAACTCAAGGAAAATAAATTACACAAAGGCATGGATACTAGGGTGTGAGGGAAAAAAAGAAAAAAAAAACTAGAAATCAGGGCATCTGGGTGACTCAGCTAAGTGTCTATCTTTGACTCAGGTCACGAGCCCTGGGTCTTGTGACACAGCCCCACATCGGGCTCCCTGCTCACTGGGTCACCTGCTTCTCCTTCTCCATCTGCCACTTTCCCCACCTCCTGCTCTCTCTCTCTCTCTCTCTCTCTCTCTCTCATAAATAAAATATTTTAAAAAATCTAAATTCAAAGTCTAGCTTTAGATCTACCCACTGTGTGTCTTTGTACAGTGTTTTACCTCTCAGAACCTCAGATTTCTTTTCTGTAATCAGGAGATTTCATTTCTGTGTTTGTATAGATAAATTTAAAGCAATTAAATTATTATTTTAGGCTACTTAAACTCTGATGTATGTAGCATACTTCAAATTTCCCCTGCCTGTATTTGTTTGTAAATGCACTAGAGTTTTGTGAACTCCTGTTGGCACTAAGAAAATTATTTTATAAGTATAGCAAAGGGTAGAGCTACCCGTTATCTGCTGACTGGGGCAAATCTATAGGGTTTTTATATTTCTGTGTAATTTAGTTATCAACAATTTCAATGAACTCTGAGAAGCTAAATGGAAAAATTTTGCATTTCTTCACCATTGACCTTAGTCATGATGAGTAGATACTTTTTTTTTTTTCCTTAAAGCATACCATCATTTTATTTGGCCTTGCTTCGATGAACAAAAATGACAGAAATATATATCCTCATGAAAATACCCAGGAACGTACAGAGTTGGCTTAGGATGCATGTGGTAAACTTAATTAGTAGTCAGGAAACTTCATGAGAGGAAAGGATGGAGAAATGGTAAAAGGGAGACAGATTTAAAGTTAAAATGAGATAAAACATTCTAAAAATTAAATCTGCCTCACTGTAGTAATCTGTAATCTGAAAAATTACAGGTCTCTCCTTATCATAAAAATTGTATCTGTGATATATTGAGGAAAGAGCCATTTCTACCCCAGAATTCCTGCTTGTTTCTAAGATCTTTCATGAATCATAAATGCCAAGTTTATCTAAGCCTTTTTGAGGAATAAATCTTGCACTAACCTTCAAAAGGACAGTTGGCATAACCTAGAAGTCCTCCCATAGAGTGTGTTTCATTTATCCCTGACTGATTTAACTGATTTACTCTGACTGTAATTCACCCCACCATGAATGGTTTTATAGAAACACATCACAAATATTATATGTGCTTTTTATCACTAATGTTCTCTCTCTCTTGGCATAATGAGGTAGTGTTCTATTATTTTATACAGTGTTCTCAGTATTGATGATTCTAAAGTTGGAAGTGACTCTAGAAACTTCAATTGTAGTCTCAGGACCTTCATTCATGTGTTTTGCCATTGACATGATTCAGCTACATTTTGTGTGCTTTCCTGGCATGTTGTCAACAAGCAAGTCCTATCTATCCTCCCAATTCAAACCCAGCAAAAGTATATCACTAGTAACTATTAGCTAGGCACTGCCTTTTGTTCTAGGCCACATTGTATGTCACCGATCATCATTCAGTCACCCCTGATGTGCTCTGCTGATGTGGTCTGAAGTCAACATCCCTTTCTCTACACTGATTCCTTTATTGGATGTGTGTTATTGAAACATCTTACACAAGAAAAAGCTGTATAAGAAATAATTGCATATGTTCAGTTGAGTGAGCTCTTCTTTACCATACATAATTATTAATTTAATATGCAATGACTTCTACCAGAGCCAGGATCTGTATAGGTGTCCCCAAAAATCTTTTACCCTTTAATATCAAAGTAATAGAAATTGTGGTCAATAATCATATGATACAGATACCACAGATATAGTTTTCTACAGTATATTTCAATCCTCAGTTGTATCCCAACAATGTGTCTCAGTGTACTGACCATAATTCCAAGAAGTAAAATAACCCCCTGAAACTTGTGCTCAGTATATAATTTGACTCAACAATGTAAAGGGAAATATCTGAGTTACATGGATAGAAAGGTAGTATATTGAAGTTCAATATTATGCATTCTTAAAGAATTTTTAATAACAGGTTTGACAGTAGGTGGTTATTGCTTTGTGTGTTTATTTTAGAATCTAATCTTAATATAAAATTTAATTTTGACTAACCCAGTAATAGGATGTTCCAGTATATTCTTTATCCAGACACTTAGTACATGGCAGAATTTTTTTTTTTTATAAGGAGAAAAGCTTCCAGCTGCTTCTTCTACCTGGTGGGTATTAAAACTCGTCATGATTTTCCAGATGATTAAAGACCTAAATGTGAAATAATACTTTATTGTAAAACTATAAGAGAATGTAAATGCCTTAAAGTAGAAAACTTTTAAAGATGTTTTATAAAAAGCATGATTTAAGAAATAAAATACTGGCATATTTTACTATATCAAAAACAATTTCTGTAGGGTGCCGTATAACAATGCTAAAGGACAAGTCATAAAGTGGGAGATGATAATGTATATTAACATATATATGACTGGAGATGATATATTTTGAGAATAGTATTTTGAAACTATATGAGAAGAAAATTAATATAAAAAAGGAAAAATATAAGAATTATGGAGAAAGAGGAAGCCAGAAGGATCAATAAACATTTTAAAAATACTCAACTCATGAAATATGAACAAGAAAAATTAAAACCACAATAAGCTACTATTTCAAATCTATCAGAGAGCAAAAAAATTAGAAAGTTTGGCAATATCAACTGGGGGAAAAAAAGCCATTCCTGTGAGTGTCTACATTGGAAAAATCATGCTGCAGAGCATTTAACAATATCTTATGAACGTGAAAGTGTGAATTATTTATGACTCAATAAATCCACTTCTAGTTAGATACCCTAGAGAAAGTCTGATACACGGGCACCAGGATTCATTGCAGAACTGAATTTAATATCAAGAATAATGGAAATAACCTATATACCCCATCAATAGTAAATTGAATAAAGATGTTGTGGAATTTTAACAAATTGAACATTGCATAAAATTAGAATGAATTATATATATCAAGCGACTAAAGTACGTTGAAAAATGATATATGACTATCATTAAAACAATACTATATTTTTTGTGAACTTGTATTTAATAGAAAATAATAAAAATATGTACAAGAAAAATACTCTAGAAAAGGAATGGAAATAACAAAATAAAATCGAACAAAGGAGGTTTTAATTATATCTGTGGTGGTAGCGGTGGTAGTAGGGTGTGTGTGATGTGAAGCACATGTGATAACTTCCAATTAGTGGTCAAATCATAGGTGATTTGGAATTTCTCTCCCTTTATTTAAAAAAATTTGAAGTTTTAATTTAAATTCCAATTAATTAACATAATGTGTAATATTAGTTCTAGTGTACACTATAGTGATTCAACACTTCCATACATCACCTGGTGCTCATCACAAGCACACTCCTTAGTCCCAATCACCTATTTAATCCATTCTTCCACCCACCTTCCCTCTGGTTGTAGCCATCTGTTTGTTCTCTATAGTTAAGAGTTTGTTTTTTGGTTTGCCTCTGTCTTTTTCCCCCCTATTCTTATATGTTTTCTTAAATTCCACTTTACTGTCTCTAATTCTGCATAATCAGTTTTAAAAATTACCTTTCAAAAAGACATTTTTTGTTCCAGGAAGAATTAATTATGAAATGTAGGAGAGATAGGCATCACTCTTCTTGAATAAATGTGTATGAATGGGCCAGTAGTGAGCAGAGATGGGGTTTAGGAAGAATGTAGTGAAAAATTACTTTGGGTCAAGAAAAGTTTTAAGAGAAAAAGTTATAAACAGGTACTTTTTTGTTTCTCAAGTAATATGCTATTTTTAAAAGAACTTCCACTGGTTAGAAAGGAAAGAAAAAAAGAAAGAAAGAAAGAAAGAAAGAAAGAAAGAAAGAAAGAAAGAAAGAAAGAGAAAGAAAGAAGAAAGAAAGAAAGAAAGAAAGAAAGAAAGAAAGAAAGAAAGAAAGAAAGAAAGAAAATAAAAATCCCTTTGTTCATCAATAGGAATTGCAATGTAGGGCTTAGGAGTCTAGACTTATGTCTTTACTCCACCTGAGAGCCTGAGAATAGTTGAAGTGGGTCTGTTCTGACCCAGCCTATGGCTGAGGGTCAGTTACTTCACAAAAGCATTTTTGTATAGTGTCATAGGTTTAGAAAACTAGCTGGTTTATAAAGGTAAAGATAGAACTCAAAAACAAGGAGGGGCAAGATGGCGGAGGAGCAGGGTCTCCAAGTCACCTGTCCTCAGCAAATTACCTAGAAAACCATCCAATCATCCTGAAAACCTACGAATTCGGCCTGAGATTTAAAGAGAGACCAGCTGGAACGCTACAGTGAGAAGAGTTCGCGCTTCTATCAAGGTAGGAAGACGGGGAAAAAGAAATAAAGAGACAAAAGGCCTCCAAGGGGGAGGGGCCCCGCGAGGAGCCGGGCTGAGGCCGGGGCGAGTGTCCCCAGGACAGGAGAGCCCCGTCCCGGAGGAGCAGGAGCTGCACCGACCTTCCCCGCGGAAAGGGGCTCCCCGGGAATTGGAGCAGGATCCCCAGAAAGGCGGGGACGCCCTCGGGCTCCCTGGGACAGTAACAGAGGAACTGCGCCCCGGAGAGTGCGCCGAGCTCCCTAAGGGCTGCAGCGCTCGGCGGGACCCGGAGCAGCTCGGACGGGCTCGGGCGGCGGCTCCGCGGAGGGGGCTGCGGGGCTCCGGGAACAGCTCAGCGGCGGCGGCTCGGGCGGAGGAAGAAGCTCCGCGCGGAGGGGGCTGCGCGGCTCCGGGAACAGCTCGGAGGGGCTCGGGCGGCGGCTCCGCGGAGGGGGCTGCGCGGCTCCGGGAACAGCTCAGCGGCAGCGGCTCGGGCGGAGGAAGAAGCTCCGCGCGGAGGGGGCTGCGCGGCTCCGGGAACAGCTCGGAGGGGCTCGGGCGGCGGCTCCGCGGAGGGGGCTGCGCGGCTCCGGGAACAGCTCAGCGGCGGCGGCTCGCGCAGAGGAAGAAGCTCCGCGCGGAGGGGGCTGCGCGGCTCCGGGAACAGCTCGGAGAGGCTCGGGCGGCGGCTCCGCGGAGGGGGCTGCACCGCCGGGAGCGCGAATCCAACAGCGCAGGCCTCGGAGCACAGGGCGCCGGGACACAGCCCAGGATCCGGCCTCCCCCGGGACAGGCAGAGGCCGGGAGGGCCCAGGACAGCAAGGACGCTCCTGCCTGGAACTGAGCAGATCAGCGGCCCCGCCCCGGAGCCCCCAGGCCCTGCAGAAGGAGAGCCCCGGAGCTACTGCGGGGGCTGACTCCAGGGTCCCAGAGCTGCCCCCGCCACTGTGGCTTCCTCCCGGGGCCTCACGGGGTGAACAACCCCCACCGAGCCCTGCACCAGGCAGGGGCAGAGCAGCTCCCCCAAGTGCTAACACCTGAGAATCAGCATAGCAGGCCCCTCCCCCAGAAGACCAGCAAGAGGGACCAGTTCCAAGGGAAATCAAGGGACTTAAACTACACAGAATCGGAAGATACTCCCCCGTGGTTTTTTTTGTTTTTTGTTTTTTTGTTTTTGTTTTTGTTTTTTTTTTGTTTTGTTTTGTTTTGTGCTTTTTTTTTTCTCTCTTTCTTCTTGATTTCTGATTGCTTCCCCCACCCCCCCTTTTTTCTTTTTTCTCCTTTCTTTCTTTTTCTTTCTTTTTCTTCTCTTTTTCCCCTATTTTTTTCTTCTTTCTCTTTTTTCTTTTTCTCTTTTCTTTCCTTCTCTCTCTTTTTCTCCTTTTCCCAACACAACTTGTTTTTGGCCACTCTGCACTGAGCAAAATGACTAGAAGGAAAACCCCTCAAAAAAAAGAATCAGAAACAGCCCACTCTCCCACAGAGTTACAAAATATGGATTACAATTCAATGTCAGAAAGCCAATTCAGAAGCACTATTTTACAGCTACTGGTGGCTCTAGAAAAAACCATAAAGGACTCAAGAGACTTCATGACTGCAGAATTTAGATCCAATCAGGCAGAAATTAAAAATCAATTAAATGAGATGCAATCCAAGCTAGAAGTCCTAACGACGAGGCTTGACGAGGTGGAAGAACGAGTGAGTGACATAGAAGACAAGTTGATGGCAAAGAGGGAAACTGAGGAAAAAAGAGACAGGCAATTAAAAGACCATGAGGATAGATTAAGGGAAATAAATGATAGCCTGAGGAAGAAAAACCTACGTTTAATTGGGGTTCCTGAGGGCGCGGAAAGGGACAGAGGGCCAGAATATGTATTTGAACAAATCCTAGCTGAAAACTTTCCGAATCTGGGAAGGGAAACAGGCATTCAGATCCAGGAAATAGAGAGATCCCCCCCTAAAATCAACAAAAACCGTTCAACACCTCGACATTTAATAGTGAAGCTTGCAAATTCCAAAGATAAGGAGAAGATCCTTAAAGCAGCAAGAGAAAAAAAGTCCCTGACTTTTATGGGGAGCGATATTAGGGTAACAGCAGACCTCTCCACAGAGACCTGGCAGGCCAGAAAGGGCTGGCAGGATATATTCAGGGTCCTAAATGAAAAGAACATGCAACCAAGAATACTTTACCCAGCAAGGCTTTCATTCAAAATGGAAGGAGAGATAAAGAGCTTCCAAGACAGGCAGGAACAGAAATTGAGGAAGACACAAAGAGATGGAAAAATATTCCATGCTCATGGATTAGCAGAATTAATATTGTAAAAATGTCAATGTTACCCAGGGCAATTTATACGTTTAATGCAATCCCTATCAAAATACCATGGACTTTCTTCAGAGAGTTAGAACAAATTATTTTAAGATTTGTGTGGAATCAGAAAAGACCCCGAATAGCCAGGGGAATTTTAAAAAAGAAAACCTTAGCTGGGGGCATCACAATGCCAGATTTCAGGTTGTATTACAAAGCTGTGGTCATCAAGACAGTGTGGTACTGGCACAAAAACAGACACATAGATCAATGGAACAGAATAGAGAACCCAGAAGTGGACCCTGAAATGTACGGCCATCTAATATTCGATAAAGGAGGAAAGACTATCCATTGGAAGAAAGACAGTCTCTTCAATAAATCGTGCTGGGAAAATTGGACATCCACATGCAGAAGAATGAAACTGGACCACTCTCTTTCACCATACACAAAGATAAACTCAAAATGGATCAGAGATCTAAATGTGAGACAAAATTCCATCAAAATCCTAGAGGAGAACACAGGCAACACCCTTTTTGAACTTGGCCACAGTAACTTCTTGCAAGATACATCCACGAAGGCAAAAGAAACAAAAGCAAAAATGAACTATTGGGACTTCATCAAGATAAGAAGCTTTTGCACAGCAAAGGATACAGTCAACAAAACTAAAAGACAACCTACAGAATGGGAGAAGATATTTGCAAATGACATATCAGATAAAGGGCTAGTTTCCAAAATCTATAAAGAACTTATTAAACTCAACACCAAAGAAACAAACAATCCAATCATGAAATGGGCAAAAGACATGAAGAGAAATCTCACAGAGGAAGACATGGACATGGCCAACATGCACATGAGAAAATGCTCTGCATCACTTGCCATCAGGGAAATACAAATCAAAACCACAATGAGATACCACCTCACACCAGTGAGAATGGGGAAAATTAACAAGGCAGGAAACAACAAATGTTGGAGAGGATGCGGAGAAAAGGGAACCCTCTTACACTGTTGGTGGGAATGTGAACTGGTGCAGCCACTCTGGAAAACTGTGTGGAGGTTCCTCAAAGAGTTAAAAATAGACCTGCCCTACGACCCAGCAATTGCACTGTTGGGGATTTACCCCAAAGATTCAGATGCAATGAAACGTCGGGACACCTGCACCCTGATGTTTCTATCAGCAATGGCCACAATAGCCAAACTGTGGAAGGAGCCTCGGTGTCCATCGAAAGATGAATGGATAAAGAAGATGTGGTTTATGTATACAATGGAATATTACTCAGCAATTAGAAACGACAAATACCCACCATTTGCTTCAACGTGGATGGAACTGGAGGGTATTATGCTGAGTGAAATAAGTCAATCGGAGAAGGACAAACAGTGTATGTTCTCATTCATTTGGGGAATATGAATAATAGTGAAAGGGAATATAAAGGAAGGGAAAAGAAATGTTGGGAAATATCAGGAAGGGAGACAGAACATAAAGACTCCTAACTCGGGGAAACGAACTAGGGGTGGTGGAAGGGGAGGAGGGCGGGTGTTGGAGGGGAATGGGTGACGGGCACTGAGGTGGACACTTGACGGGATGAGCACTGGGTGTTTTTCTGTATGTTGGTAAATTAAACACCAATAAAAGTTAATTAAAAAAAAAAAAAAAAAGAACTCAAAAACAAAACAAAATACAAAAGAAGCACAGATAAGAGGCACTTCTGTAACCAGTGTGGAAAGATTAAGATTAGTTAAACCATTTTCTTATACCAAAGTAATGGCATTCATTCTGTCGGAATTATATTGTTCTTGAATTTATAAAAGAAATCTGCTAATGGGAACTATTTTAAGATCTTCACTGCTGACTCCTTCATTTTAAAGATAGCATATTGTTTCTCATCTGAGATTTGGACCTTTAAAAATATTTTATTTATTTATTCATGAGAGACACACACAGAGAGGCAGAGACATAGGCAGAGGGAAAAAAAGGCTCCCAATGGGGAGCCTGATATGGTACTCGATCCCAGGACATCGGGATCACTGAGCTGAAGGCAGATGCTCAACAACTGAGCCACCGTGCACCCGAGATTTGGACATTTGATCACATATTTAAAGAGAAGTAGAGATCTTATATTCATTTTGTTTGCCCTTTTACTGAGTATTAATATAGGTTTCACAATCATCCTGAAGATGGATAATATTAATATTATTTTTGAGTAATGAAATGAAACTTGCAGAAGTCAAACTATTAAACCATCTACCTATGGTTTTGCAGCAAATTAGGCAGGACATATTTGCTGAATGAATGAACAAATATTTATGAGCCAAAGTAATGGTTTAAAGCATGGTCTTTGTATGTGATTCATGTTCTTCAACTATAACTCACAGTTGACATTTTATATATATTCTAAAAAACTGACTATATTCCCTTAAAATCAATAACTACCATTAGGAATGTTTTTCCATTTAATTTACAAGATGTTCAGATGTTGGGTATTTTTCCCTCCACAATAATATATAGTATAAGGAATTTTTCATGCCTGAATAAAACTATGAATTGCATTTCAAAGCTTACCTAATGATGATTTTGAAAGTATGTATAACAGCCGGGCTTTTGGAGCAAAACTTCTGAAATGAGGAAAATATTGAAAAGCTTGCTCTCTAGTTTATGAATTATTAGGATTATCCTGGACTTCCAGAACTTGTTTTGTGTATTCTGTATTCATTTAAATCATGTCAAACAATTGGAGAGAATTGTAGTAACAATTTACTTTTGGTTCCCACATATTAATCTTTAGTTTAGAGCTTATCTGACGAATCAATGATTTTGGAGTCACCTTGACATTTGCAGAGATTAGAAAATGCAATAGAGATTTGTGCAAATGAATGCACTGAAAGTTTCATGTGGTGGTCATTATAGCCATACATTATCCCACTTTTCTTGACTACACTTGAAGGTGGGAACCAGACTCATGTCTTCACGGTAGCAAAAGAGGCACTTCTGAGACAGGCCATTTTGTGCTGGCTGGAATCCGAAAATCTTGGTAAGACCAAACAATATATATTTTTTTTTTGAAGGAAAGGATTCAGGGTTGAAAATGTGAAAATGAGCTCTGGTAGGACCTCACTAATATTTTTTTCCTTTTCTTTTAATTGAAGTATAGTTGACATACAATATTAGATTAATTTCAGATATAAAGCATAGTGATTTGACAACTCTATAGTTATGCCACCACAAGTATAGCTACTATCTATTACCATACAACACTATTACAGTACCATTGACTATATTCCCTTGTTGTGTCTTCATCCTTGGGACTTACTCATTTTATAACTGGAAGCCTCTATCTCCCACTCCCCTTCATATTTTTTGCCCATCCTGTTATTCTCCTCTCCTCTGGCAACCACCAGTTTGTTTATGTGTCTGTTTCTGCTTTTGTTTGTTTTGTTTTTTAGATTCCACATATAAGTGAAATCATATGATATTTGTCTTTCTCTGACTTGTTTCACTTAGTGTGATGTCTTCAAGGTCCATCCATGTTGTCACAAATGGCAAGTATCGACCTTTTTTATGGCTGTATAGTGTGTGTGTGTGTGTGTGTGTGTGTGTGTGTGTGTACACCATGTCTTCTTTATCCATTCGTCTATGGATGGACATTAAATTGCTTTGATATCTTGGCTAGATATATAATGCTGCAGAAACATCTTTTCAAATTACTTTTTTTTTAAATTTCTTTTGAGTAAATACCCAGTAATGGAATTACTGGGTTGTATGGTATTTCTATTTTTAATTTTTTAAAAACCTCCATAATGTTTTCCATAGTGGCTGTACCAATTTACACTCCCTTCAACACTGTACAAGAGTTCCTCTTCCTCCACATCCTTGCCAACACTTGTTACTTATCTTTTTGATACTAGGCATTCTGACATGTATAAGGTGATATCTCATTGTAGTTTTGATTTTCATTGCCCTGATGATAATTGATGTTAAAGATCTTCTCATGTGTCTGTTGGCCATTGGTATGTCTTCTTTGGAAAAAAAATATCTATTCAGATCCATTTTTAAAAATAAGATTATTTGTATTTTTGATAGTGAATTATATGAGTTCTTTATATATTTTGGATATTAACCACTTGATGGGCATATCATTTATAAATGTCTTTTCCCATTGAATAGGTTACTTTTTCATTTTGTTGATGGCTTTTTTCACTGTGAAAAAGCTTTTTATTTTGTTCTTGTCCCAATAGTTTATTTTGTCTTTCTTCCCCTTGCCTTAAAATGTTGCTAAGGCTGATGTCAAAGAGATTATTTCCCATGTTTTCTCCTAGGAGTTTTGTGGTTTCAGGTCTTACTTTGGGCCTTTAGTTTATTTTGAGTTTATGTATGGTGTAAAAAGTGGTTCACTAAGCCATATTTTTTGAAACATTGTATCTTTTTGGTTAATAACAAAAAGAGCTCTGATTTTGTAATTGTAGTTTATTTTCCTTCTAACAAGTAAATAAAGAGTAAAGCTGAATGCACATATACACAAGGAAAAACTAATTAAGATAATTAAGAGGATAATACTGAAGCCAAATCCTTTGGTACTTAGGCAGAGATTATAAGTGAAAGATTATACTTTTGATGAGCAACTCTTCCATGCACATCCCATGACAGATTCAATTTTCAGTGAATATTTTACCAGTTTGTTTACTAAATAATCACCAACCATTATTCCTCTTTCTTCTTGGACTATAGCTAGGCTACATTTATCTTCCTTTCTTTCATTTTTGAGGGGTTATATGATTGGATTTCATGCTATGGAATATGAGTTGGCCTGGCCAACAAAATGGATTGTAGAAAAGTTGGAAGTAGAACAGGTTCTAAGGGTCTCTTACCTCATTGCTGTATAGATGTTTCATCAGTGCCAATAATATTTGATTTCTCTCTTGGCAGTGATTAAACAGAAACAAGGGATCCACTATACACAAGAGGAAGTAGAAAAGAATCAATGTTTCAAGGAGTAGAGTTTGAGTTTGGATGTGACTAAAGAAATGGTTTTACATTATCTGGAGTGCTGCTTAAGGCAATTAACCATAGAAAAAACACATTCTAGCCCAGATTTCTGGTGCCACATTACAGGACATTGGAACAATCACAAAACATGCTTGAGGTTTAGAAATGGGATACACAATGAGGAAAGTGAATCATCATCTATCCCATCTCACCAACTATTTTTCTCCTTTGGTGCTACTCCTGCCAGCCTCTAATTCTCTACCTTCCCTGTACCTTTTTTCTCAAGTCTATCCTTTCTTTGTACATTACAACTTTATTGTACTGTTCTGTTTATTTCATTCTAATGAGGAAATATTTGTTGGCTACTCTACTGATGCAATAATTTTATAGTCCTTGAAGATGCATTTTTCCCCAAGAAAATATGCTAACATATTGATTTCTGCCTGGAGCCTCCTCTACTCTCAACTCTAGCTTCCCTACATAATGTTTTGTTTTGACATGTATCAACTTAGATCAGTTTCTAAACATTGTCACTATTGATGCTTTGGATTGGTTACATATTGCTTTTTGCTTCAGAACTGTTTTTGCAAAATATAGTATGTTTAGCCTCATCTCTGGTTTCTACACACTAGATAACAGGCACACCTCCCTTCTTCCCTAAAACAACCATCAGAATCTTAAAATACTGTCAGATGTTTTTGGATGGCAAAATCATGATTGTTTCAGAACTACTGACTTAGATCTAGATACCTGTCCCCTATGCAATACTGCCCAAAATATCTTTTAAAATACCTTAAAAGTGATACTATCAGGGTTGCTTTGATTACTGCTGATTTTCGCCTAGTGTAAGCAGTTTGACTAAGTGACTTAGGGAGGCATAAAAGACTCCATGGAACAATACTTCTGTATCGAGCCCTTATGAAGCCAAGATTCATTTTATGGATCTTGGTGGTTCAAATGGAGGAAGCAGAAAAGAGATACAAGGGTTTAGAGAAGAAACATGCTAAAATAAACAATATTACAGCATTGTGAATCTAAACCAAGAGACTAAGAAAGCACTCATTTTCTGGTTTAGAAATTGCTACTAGCAGTAGTGGTTGTAATAGCAGCAGCAACACTACCACCAGCAGCATTACTGATAGGTAGAATACTAATAGCTTACTTTTAGTGGATTCTTCTTATATTCGAAGTACTTGTCTAAGTATTCGTATAGAAAGTGTAATTTAATCCTTATAGCAACCTTGTTATATAGATGAAATAGCTGGTATTAAAAGAGATTAAAGTTTTTGCCCAAGTAGAAGGAAGAATCCAACACAATAAAATTCCAGACAGAATTAACTGATAAGGGGTATAGGCTCAGGTTGTAGACACCTGCATGAGTCATGGTTGGGAAGTTAGTTGGGGAGCAAAGGAAAGAAAGAATGTAATACCAAACACTTTCTTGTTTGTGTTAAACTTAGGAAACTTTACTGTTATTACTCATTTCAGCATGCAGCTGATATGAAATAGACTAAATAATAAACTCATTGGACTTTAGCAAAAATTCACTGGTTATCTAAAACTTTGGGATTCCTTGACATTTTAAGATAGAACATCTAATGGGAGGGATGAGTCAGGTAAGTTTGGTACCAGAAAATCAGTGCAATAAAATCCTCTTAATTCTCATAACTATCAATTTTCCCATATCTGTCAAAATGTCTTAAAATCAAGTTGCATGTGTTTCTTCAGAAGTATTTTGGTGCCTGTGGCATTCCCAGCACTGCTGTGCTCTTTATACTTTATGCTGTGAGGATAGTGCCTTATTATATGAAATGAGGTTCCTATACTTACTGATCCATTGAAGGAGTCAAGCCCAGACACAAATCACTACTATACAGAAACAGAGGCATCATGAATTTGAATAGTACAACATAAGAATTTAAAAAATTATGAATTTTACCCTTCAAACTGGAAGGATTGTCATACAAATCTTCCAGGTGAATGCGATATTTACTCTGTTCAGGTTGTACAGTTGTGCTCTGTGCAGAAGGCAGGTGTCTGAGGACAGGAAGCAATAAAAAACTTGCATGTCTTCTTCCTTTAATAAACATATTTTCAACACTCTTTAAATATATTTACTTCTCATTTGAATGTGTCTAGGATATAGATGTGGGACTATGATATTACAAAATTTACAAGATCTAAATTATAAGATTTACTTCCTTACAAGAAAGAAAAAACTGCCCTCCTATAATATATCAGCACAAAAGTGCTCATCTACCTTTCTTGGTTTCAACTTTGTCAATGTCCTGATTTTCCTTCCCTTGTAGCTTCTCCTCTATTACCACCACCACTCCAAAAATAAGTAAATGAACAATATATATAAGTCACCCACAGGAGCAAGCTGTGTAACATGGGTATTTTCTTTGAGGTTTTCAAATCATTCCCTCTTAATTGTGTGGTAGCTGCTTCTCAAGGATTCTTGTCTTTCTCTTTTTATCATTGTCCTTATCTGTATACCAGCATCTCTCTGTAGTTTTAGATGTGAGAGGAATGCTGTGATCCTGTCCCAGCCTGCACAGATTAAAAGTTTTTGTGAAAGTTTCTCCACTTTTATTGTTATAAACAGGACCTTTCTCAGAGCCTTAACTATTTTTCTCTTGAAATTACATCTGCTATAATGGTCACACCTACAATCAAGTATCCAATTCATGCTTCACACCGTTGGTTTAAGTAGGTAACCGTTAAGGCTCCTTCTAACCCCAATATTATTTAATTCTAAATGATTTTCTCTGAAAGGGAGGAACTCCAGGGACTGGGGCAGTCAGTGGGTGGACAGGCAAGCTTTTACATTTAATTCCCCATAATTTTCTCTGGGTAAGTGCAATGTCAAAAAATGATGATTGAACTAATCTGTATCCTAAAGGAAGGAAAAAGAAGTAATGCTTTCATGCCTTAGTGAAAAATTATGACCCAGTTTTAAAATGGATATAATAGAATGTTACCAAGATAATTACAGTATTTATAATCAAAGTATCTCTCTAAATATCTTATTTGCATTTACAATTTTTCCCTAGATTATTAACTAATGTTAACTATTTACATGCTTTTTTGAATGCCGTCTAAATAAAGAATTTGTTACCTTGGAGAAAGTGTAACAATTTAGGATTTGACCTTCTTGTAATTAGTATTGGTTCACTTGTTTCTGAGATCTAAGGAGAGCTGTTTCTTCCCACCCACACCTTCTTCAATTTCCTAATCTTTTTTTTTTTAAAGGTTAGTAATTAGAACCTATAATTCTCAGAAATTTTTTAAGGTTAGAATGCTATGTGTCCTTTTACACTCCAAACATACAGGCAGACACATACCTACCCACTTCTAAAATATTATTTTGAGACAATTTTAAAAATTGCTTAAAAATCTGAGAAATAAGGTACATTAAAATCTGAGGTTCTATTTTTAAATCCTTTGCTGCTAAGAAAATTTTGAAGAACAAGGTATATTTCAAGGGGTCTTTAGAGAGTTTAACTTAATAGGCCCATGTGCCTTCTGATGCATTGTAACTGTGGCCTGGCAGCCTAGGATGTAGATGCAGGTAATATATTTTAGGTGCATGTTTATATCCATCTCTCCTAAGTTAACATAAATTCTGATCAAGCTCTAGGGAACAAGTTATCCTTCACAATGTTGTTGAGAATTACTACTACAATGTTCTATTTTTGGCTTCACAGACTACCCTCAGAAGTTTAAGAAGAGTCTTGTTAGTATGTTTTTCTATGGACTATAACTTTCGTGATATTCTCAAGTCATCTTGAAAATGTCTAGATATTTAAAAATCATTCCTCTAGTGAAAACTAAATGGCCTTTGAGATCATATTTAGCTGGATTTGTGTCCTGGATCTGCCATTTACCGCTTGTGTGGGTTTAGGAAATTTGTTTAACCTATCTAGGACTCTTTTTCATTAGACTATGGTATAAACTAGATGATAGAGCCTATGTAAAATGCACATATGGCATCTTTCTTGTTGGTCCATTACCCAATTTCATGTATTTCTTTCTGCAATAGTTACAGAATTTATGTCTTTCACCTAGACAGGTATTGCTTTGAGTAAAGACTTTATTTGCCAGCTTTCTTGGTTGTGGTCATGGAAAAATCAAAGTGTTATATATAGGATATGGGAAGTTTTATGAATTACATTAATACATAAGTTTATTTGGTCAAACAGGTACAGAACGTGTCAAGCCCTCAAACATATAGAAACACTCTTATTAAGCGGAATAATTTAAGGGCTCAGAAATTATCTCCTAGGCCTGGCCAAAGAGTAGTCTAGCTTTCAAATATTCAAAGATTGAATAACTCAGGCCGACTGAGTCAACTCTCCTACTTATCTCTGCATCTTCTTCCTTATGGAATAAGTGGAAGTTCTACTGGTGTGTGACCTAATTCTCCATCTATATTCTCTCTTGCTTTCTTCTCATCACAGACTTCATTTGTCCATGATATCTCTGTTCCTTTAACTTCTCTTTCTTCACTACTTCTTCTCAAGTCCAATTCAGAAATAAAACAAAACAAAAAACCCCCAAAAAAACTGAGAAAATTCTCTATTTTCTTCCTTCAACCACAATCCTATTTCCATCTTCTTTATTTATTGTCAAATTGCTCTGAATATGTTTTTATACAGGTTTCTCTCTATCCATTTCTCACTAATTCACACTCACCTATTACTGAATGGATGATATTCTATAAAATCACCAGTGACTTAAAGTCTTGGTTAAAGTCTTTGGTTTCTTGAACCAAAAAATAATATTTCAGGATTGTTCTTGTATGGGTGCAGTTAAAAGTCATAGCCTCCCACTATACCAAAAGCTTTCTTCGCCCTTTGGATTCTGTGATAATTCAAATAACATTCATGCATTCAGAAACATTAATTAGTGACTTACTGTGTGTCAGATTCTGTTCTAAAACTAAGCATGCATTGCCCAATAGGTCAGTTTTTTGTGCTTAGGTACCTCATAACAACCACCACCACCATTTTTTTTTTCATCTAGCACTTACTCTGAGCAAGAAGCTGAGAATTAATTATATGATTCCCTGTAATTCCTGTAATGTTCCTTGTGAAAGCCACTATTATTATCTACATTTCACAGAGGAAAAAAACTAGTCAAAAGAAGTCAATGAACTTTACTAAGGCTTAACAACTATTTATTAAACCTTAGGACTTGAACCACTAAACATTAAATACCAGAGTCCATAACCCTTACTTTTCCTTGGAAAAAAGTAATCTGTATTCTTTATTCTCAGTTTTCTGGACATTTGGAAGGACTTGAATGCAGCATGATTGTTGTTAGTTTATATGTTTTGCATGTGCTATTTCTGCTCTTTTGAATACTGCTTCCCCAGCTATTAACCAGCTTAGTCTTAACTTATTTAACCTCTGGGTAACTTACAATGGTGACTCTACTATGTGTTTGTGTGTCCTCCCAAATAACTTACCCTTAATGTGGAATTTACCAGAGTAGAATTTAATGGCCTGTTTATTAGTCTACATTTCCCAATAAATTATAGTTTTCTTGGTAACTTCAATGGCTCACACTTACCGAGACAACGATTTTTTCATGAAGGAATGATTATAATTTTTGCATTATTTTTTCCCCAAAGAATGCTACCTGTTCATGTTTTCAAAATAACTTCTTAGTTGATTTTTCTTCCTTCCCAACCATTTCTTCAATAATATTCAAATATTCCTATGCTCCTACATGTACACAATGCTTTCTTTTTTTTCTGATCCACAAAATGTTCTACTCATACCTAGTGCCACTCTTGAAATTCTTGGCCTTTAAGACTTGTCTCAGACATGAATTCTGCTAGGATTCCTTTAATAACTTTACTTTGTTTATGTAAGCAATAATAAGTTGCTATGTCTTATATATTTTATTTCCTCTGGTTCTTTTTCTAAAAAGTGAGATCTTATATTATTAATTCTTAATAACCAAAATCCTTAGCATAATCAGTGAAATAACTTCTTAATAAATTATAGCCACTATTATTTCTCAGAACCTTTAGAATATAGATGAGTATAATCTACAAATTATTTAATTTTATCTTTTAAAATCTATTTTTATAATATGTTTAAAATTTTATCAAGGACTAGTTTAGGAAAAAATTAAATACCAATCGAAGTAGAACTGAGATTGAGATGCTTTTATAATGCAGTTGCCTTCTACCATATGTTCCATATGTTCATGTACCTTATTGAAGAATGAACAACATTTATATCCCTAAGATATTTCCTTTGACAATTACACTCATAATGTCTTCTAATGAGGCTGGTTTTATTTTATAAATTACAGAAATTAATTATTATTATTAAATAGTTGAGGATTTGAAACTCATTTTTTTTTTTTTGGATTTGAAACTCTTACATAAACTCTTATTTTAATTTTGTGACTGAAAAAATTTTCCCTAAAATATTTTTAAGTGCTCTCCAGACTCCAGTTTGCTAGCCTACAAATTAAAAAAAGTAATCATTTTTCTCCTTATGTTGTTAAAAGGTGTTTTAAATTATTTATAGACATATGATAAGAAAAGACAATTCATCATGCTGATGCTGCAGAAACCCAACACTAATTACTAAAGATTAGCCACTTTTTCTGAGACTGATAAATTATTTTCAGTTGTTTTCAGACAAACAATACAAGCAGTCATGTCTGGGCAGCTGAAATAAATGACCTGTATATAAACAAATGGTGTTTTCTGTTGTGGAAGATTTCATCCTTTCTAGCACAGGCATACATCCACTATAATTTTATAAACAATTTTAAGTGATTTTTTAAAAAAGATAAATTCAGAGTAAATGAGGATCAGGGGTGGTGTGCTTGACATATGCTCTCTCTAAAGTTCCATTAATATGGAAAGTAAACAATTTAGTAGCCAGTGAATAACATTCTGCATTCATTTTGCTCATTTAAAGTCTTTATTATTCAATATTATCACATTTCTTTCACAAGTTATAAAAAGTAAACTTTTAGTGCATTTTCTGTTTGTTTTCAGAATTTAGAAAGTTTGTAGGGAGTTGATATAAGGGAAATAGCAAGTATAAATTTGTGGTTATAGTATAATGGTCTTTGGAATCACATGGTTTTATTTCAAATCCCAATTCTGCAGTATACTACCTGTGTGATGCTCAAGCTCTTTTACTTAATACCTGTAAGTATGATTTTATTTATTTATAAAAGAGTAACAAATAGTATTTCTTTATGATTCTAAGAGACTCGAATAAAGCAATGTGTATAAAGTACAAGTAGCTGGTAACAAGTAAGTTCTTAAAAAATTAGGTACAATTATTATTAGCTCTATAGTTATTTTTTAAATTACTGTTATTACAAATGCTATGATTTGCATTTTTGTTTTAATGAATGGCCACTGATTAGATTTTGCCTTGGCTTATTTAATACACTTAATATAGTGGCAAAATAGTTTATATTCATTAATTGACTGTAATTATTGCACTAAAATGTATAAATAATCTACTGATTTATTTATATGGATATTTTAAGAATGGGATTATTTTTCCATGGCAGAGTGAGGCTAAAATACATCCCTGCCATAGACAGATGTACAACCAAAGCTGTATCTATACATTTTTTGGCTTATTTTTAAACATTCTAATGTACAAATCAATAGTAGGAATGAACTGCAGTTGACAAGATTAAAACAACAGTAGTTCATTAATTGTATCAAATATAAGGTATTAATACAAAATGTATTAGTCAAATACAAGATGTTGTTACTAGGGGAAATGTATATGAGGGAAGAACAATACATAGCAATCTCTGTACTATTTACTAAGTTTTTCTGTAAATTTAAAACTGTTCTAAATGCAAATATATTAATTTATTTAAAAATGATTGTTTAAAATCTTTATGTTTAAATTTGGTGATATATAGGAAGAACATTGAATGTATCTGTATGCTTTATGGAAAGTCAACTTCTGGTGAATTCCTCTTTTTTAGAAAAAAGTTCAAAAATATGAAAAAAATTTCAGAAATATTTATTATATAATTTTAATGGCTGTAAGTTAAATGCACACCATCATTTATATATTTAGTGATATTATTTACCCAGTAGAGACTGTTAGCCAGATAGCCAAATTGTGTTTAAGGAAGTTTTAAATGATTCAGGAATGTATCTATGATGAAATGTTAAGTAAAGAATAATTTTACTGCAATATTAAGTATGTAACACATGCTGAAATAAGTATAGGATTAAAACCCTTTTTAGATAATTGGACGATATGTACAATAGCCATAATGTATTATGGACTTCATATTTTCTAGCTTTTATTCTAAAGCCCATGTCATTTCCAATATTTCTTTTTTGTCTCAAGTAATCATTTGTATATAAAATATAATATCCCCTATTTAGAAATTGGATTTCTATTTACAAATTGGATATTAAATAAATATAAGTTAATGTCCAAATCATGGCTTTAAGTGTCAGAGTCAGTATTTAATCTTTTTTGACTCCAAACTCCATGTTCTTAAAAATGTTAATTAAAATAATTATAATGTCTGCTTCTATGTTGTGCTATTAAGAGAAATTTAAAGATTTTTGTAAGCAGACACTATGAAATTTCTATACTGACATGGTAGTTAATAAATAGAGAAAAAAGGATCCTAGGAAGAGTATAACTAATTCTTTTCTCTGTGTATGGTTATTTCTGAGAAAAATCCAAGTATAAAAATATAACCTAAATGTTTTTATAGTGTTTAGATTTTTATAATTTTTATTCATTGAAAAAGTAAATTTTTTCAAATTATCTTTGTGTTTGGAAAATATGCTTACCAAATTGGGAGGCAAATGTAATATAATAGTAATTACCTAATCAATTATTACTAGGAATCCACAATTTCTAGTGTTTTAAGTCTGGCTTTTCTGTTCTCTATTTTATGTCATTGCCTTTCAGTGATCATTCTTCATTTTTATCAAATACCCATGTATCTATCACAAAGCTCCTTCTGTTAGAATTAAAGTTCACGTCTGCCACAAAGTTTCTCTATGGAAATGGCTAATAGCAAGTGATGGTAAAGATGTGGAGAGGTTGGAAACTTCATGCATTACTGATGGGAATGTAAAATGATACAGCTGCTATGGAAAACAGTTTGGTAGCTCTTCAAATGTTAAACAACTGAGTTACCATACGACCCAGTGATTCCACTCCTAGATATATTACCAAAAGAATGAAAACATATGTCCTCAGAAAAACATGTTCATTGTAGCATGATTTGTAAATGCCAAAGTACGGAAATAACCCAAATGCTAATCATCTCATGAATGGATAAACATAATATATATGTTTAATGGAATATTAGACATAAAAAGGAGTAACAGACTGATGTTAAACATGAATGAACTTTGAAAAAATTATGCTAAGTATAATAAACCAGGTCACTTATTGTATGATTCCAATCATATAAAATCTTCATATTAAATAAATTCATGGAGACAGAAACTAGATTATTGGTTATTAGCAAGATATGAAGAAAGAGGGAAATGGGAAGTGACTTTTAATGGGTGTAGTGTTTCTTTTTTGGGGTGATGATATTCTGGAATTAGTGTTGATGGTTGTGCAGCTTTGGGAATATACTAAAAAATCTACACTGTCCATGTTAATGTGTATTAATATGTTAAGAACCAAATTATGCTGTGAGCTTATCATATGACTCCCTAAACAAACAGATCCTGAGGTTTGAGGAAGCTACTAACTCTGGGGCAACCATTAGATTTATCATGATATAGGAGTAATATTACTAAAATCCCTGGCCACCAAGAAACACTAGAACACATTGCTAAAACCTCTGTAACCAGTAATAATAGCCAGAAAACAGCAACATTATATGCTTCTCATTTCTTCTCTGTAAGTTTCAAAAGAGTTTTTCTATTAGTAGAATATTCAGATTAATAGTTGCAAAGGAATCTAGGAAGTGTGGTTTATAATTTTCTAAAATCTCAACTAGATGCTATATGAGAATTTGAGAAAGACCATTTCAATGTCTAACATTAGCTATTATAAGTATTTTGAACCTTCAAAATAGGTTGAAATTCTTTAAATAGGAGTCTCATCTATCACAATACTTTAATAATAATAATAATAATAATAATAATAATGAGTTGGAATTGAAAATTTTATGGAGGTGTACTTGATAAAGCAATATGAAAATCAGGTCCTGGCAGTCATTACCAAACTTTTGGAAAATTATTCTTCCCCTTTATTCTAAAATTCTATCTGTGAAAGTTCTTTCAGCCATCTGGTTATCTTAAGAGGGGCACCTGGGTGGCTCAGTGGTTGAGTGTCTACCTTTGGTTCAGGTTGTGATCCTGGAGTCCTGGGATAGACTCCCACATCTCCCTCTTCTTGTATCTCTGCCAATCTATGTTTCTCATGAATAAGTAAATAGATCTTAATATATATATATATATAATACATATATGTATAAATTATTTTTTAAAAAGATTGTTTTAAGATCCTTCTAATTGATCTGATTTAGTTTCTTCTTGCACTCACTCTTGCAGATATAATCATTTTCCTTCAATACTCCAAACTTCCCTAATTTGAAAAGGTCAAAATACTGTAATATCTTTTTTTTTTAATACTGTAATATCTATACTAATCTTGCATTATTTGATTCCAACTTAATTATCCTCCATAAATTCTATCCCTCCGTACTTATTTCTCCACAACTAATATAGACTGTGCCTGGAATTCTTCTCTAACCATAGGGTAAAATTTTCCACTACTGCATATTTCTTCTGCCTGGCATTCATTCCCTCTCTTCAGAAATGTTAATCTACGCATTTTTCAGGCCAACTAAAATATATGCTTACTTAATGAATCTTTCTCTGATGCCTCCAGAGAGTTGGATCCCATCCCTCCATCTTCTGATTCTGTGAGACTGTTTTGCACAGCATTTCTAAACTATCTTCAAAGCAGGGACAACATATTACTTTTATTTTTATTTCCACATTCCAATATTTAGCTTGACACAAAACAGTTACCCAATAATTGTCTTTTTGAGAGTGATGTAAACATAAGGGTGAACAAATGGAGGGGTGCTTGGGTGGCTCAGGTGGGTAAGTGTCCAACTCTTGATTTCAGTCAGGTCAGGATCTCATGGGTCATGAGATCCAGCCTACATCAGCTCCATGCTCAGCAGGGAGCTTGCTTGAGGATTCTCTTCCTCTGCCCCTCCCTCTGACTCACATAAACACACTCTCTCTCTCACTCTCAAATAAATAATTCTTTAAAAAAAGAATAAATAAATGGATACATAATTTTGCTGTCCCTTCTCAGGTTTATAGGTAAATCTGTTTTCAAGCATTAGACTACAATCCAATGTTATACTTCCCATTTGTAAATTTTGGCAAAGTTCAAGCCTCAATTTTTAAAGTTTATATTAAGAGCCTGATTATCAGTTCTGCTCAACTTGATTTGGATTTCAGCCTAGTAAAAAATGACAATACTGCAATCATGAGGTTTCAATTAGACTTAAACACATTCTTAGAAATATTAGTAAAAGTACATTTAAAATATTGTGAGAGGGGATTAGTGTCTGACTTGTATTATTTCACATCAATAGGTGAAATGAAAGACACTGAAGATAATTTTTTTTCTCATGAACTTCTCTGACCTACTATTAGGAATAAAAGTTAAAGAATTACTTCTTATTTAAAGAAGCATTACTAAATGAAAAATGCTCACACTCAAACATATATGCACAGGAACTCACTTGGCAGTACTTACTATTTATTTTTAACCTCAGAAATGAGTCTTCATGCCATACATGCCCTTGGTGACTTTACATCATCTTAAATGAGGCTATAAAGAAAGAAAGTGCCTACAGCAGGAGACTATAAATTAGTGCTTGTAGGGTCTACAGAAGGACCAACTTTAAACATATTAAACTACAAAACTTGAACTTCATTTTTCTAATTATTATCAGGTATTATCAACAAAAACATAATAAAAATCCTGTTATGCATCTTAAAGTTTTATCTCAGAAGCCCATTAATAGGGTTACTGAATCTTTCTAGTCAAAATTGCTGCAACTAACAATCTAATTAGAGATGGCCATGCATACCTGTAGGTGACTAGTCACAACTAAAGTCCCAATTAAGTGATTTGTATCATCGTCTTTGAATACGGTAGTCCTGTTTGACTTATCTGTGTATACTTTGGATTTTTCTTAAGAGTTTTTAAATAAAAGAATAAACGAGCTCTATGTGTGGTATTAATTGATAAACTTACATTGGTAAATATAAAAAAATATCCAAATATCCATCAACTGGGCATTAAGAAAATCCCGCCTAATGCACTATTATACCTACTTTTTAAAAAAGTAATGTTTAAAATAAGTATAATCGTTAGTTCTCAAATACAAAATGAACAAGTGCTAGTTATTTGATTTGACATATTAATTAAGAAAGGAAGCAATAATGGGTTAAAAAATAATTCAGAGGAGGGATGCCTGGGTGGCTCAGTGGCTGAGCATCTGCCTTTGGATCAGGGTGTGATCCTGGGTTCAGGGATCGAGTCCCATACCAGGCTTGCTGGATGGAGCCTGCTTCTCCCTCTGCCTGTGTCTCTGCCTCTCTCTGTGTGTCTCTCATGAATAAATAAATAAAATCTTTAAAAAATTAATTCAGAGGGGAATCCAAGGAATAGACACATACATGGACAGTCACAAATGCTAAAATAAATTTGTTGATAAAAATACCAGGGTGGTTGGGGTGGAATTGAATCGGTTGTACCTTTACCAGAAAATCATGTGTTCACATCTTTAGGACTGCTTAGGCTTCCTGATTGGAGGGGATTCCTAAGCTACATTATAGAGATAGGAAAATCTGGCAAAATCCAGGACTTGTTGAGTTAAGGTAACGGTTGGGAATGCAGTGATCCATGGCAGTTAGAGATTGCAAAACAGAATACCTGAGAGGAGAAACCTCCTCAGAGAGAACTTCAGAGACCTGTAAGGGCCCTGTCCTATTTTTCAGCTGAGTATTAATCAATGGATATAAGTAGGAAAACTTTCTGATATTGGGAAAAGAAGTGGGCAAAAGGAACAGAGAACAATCCCAAAGCTCAAACAGAGCTAGGAGAACTTCATTTCCCACTAATTAGAGTGGAAAATATCATTATTCATGGGACATTGAGTAGAATAATTGGCCAATTTTACCTAAAATTATCCAAAGACCATTGGTCTCAACAGTAAAACCAGAAAAGGAATTTCTAAGCAATTTAACTTAACTTCAAACTAAAGGTAGATTATTTATAAAAATACAACATAACTAACTTCCAAGAAGATAAAATTCTTAGTATCAAATATTAAGAAATTAAGAAAAATATCAGGAATTCAAAGATACAGGAAAGTTGGATGCATTGTGGGTAAAAAACAACTATATTAATAATCCTTCAAGTGTGTTCATAATGTAACTAGGTCACAAGGCACCAGAATGTTATAAAAATATAGTTTCTATGTTCACAAAGGTTGAGAGAGGATTGTATATCAAGTAGAAATATGGGAGAAATAAAAAGGTACAAATAAACACCTAGAGATGAAAACAAAAATATATGAGATAAAAAATATGCTAGATGGAACTAAAAGATTGGACATTGCAACAGGAAAAGTTAATTTGAAGGCATTGCAATGGAACCTATCCAAAATGAAACACACCGAGGGAAAAAGAGCTCCAACAACAAAAAAGTGAACTGAGTATCAGTAAATTGTGAGGCAATTTCAAATTGTCTAACATAAGTTACAGGAGTTCCTTTAGGAAAGGGAAGACAGGGAAAAACTATTTGAATAACTGATGAAAAACTTTTCCCAATTTTATTAAAGGCATAAATCTACAGGTATTAAAAGGTCAAAATGCTCCAACCACAAATAAACAAGAATACTATTTAAATTTGTTTCAAAAGATCTTTAAATATTAATGAGAATATACGTCAGAGATAAGAAGGCTAAAAGATTTTATCTCCAGCAGCCTCTCACTTACAGATATGTGAAAAGAAGTCTTTTAGGCAAATAATGTAGGGGTATCAGGATCTACATAAAGGAATGAAGAACAGGAAAAATGATGAATATCTGTGGAAATGTTTTCTAGCAATCTATTTTTCCAATTTTAAAAATCTTTTGAAGATAATTAGCTACCTAAAGCAAAATCAATAACAATATAATGGGGGGTTCTGTTATTTATTTAGAAATAAAATTAATGAAAATAATAGATCAAAGGCCAAGAAAGGGCCAGGAGTTTTATTGTAGAAGTATATTATTTTAAGTTTTGTATATAACACATAAAGTAGTATAAGGTGACTCAAAATGTCCTAATGTAGGTTAAAGGTGTTTGCATAAACTCACTAAAAACGAAGAATCAAAAGAAAACTAGCTAATAGACAACAAAGGAGATAAAGTATAATTTTAAAAATATAATTAGTTTTTTAGAAGATGTAAACAAAAAAAAAGAGGAAGGGAAGAAGATCAGATGGAACAAATAGAAAAGTTGTCAATTTAGTGAATTTTAAAATATGTCACTGATCATATTAAAAAGGTCAATGGACCAAACATCATAAATAAAAAAGAGATTATATTGGATTGAGTAAAAGTGCAAGCTCCAAATAAATGGTGCTTACAAAAAACTTTTATTAAATATAAAGAAACAAATGAATTAAAGGAAATAGATTTTTTAACTGTACCATGCTGATATTAATCAAATGAAAGCTAAGGTGGCTATATTAACAATAGATTAAAGTAGATTTAAGAGAAAGATTATTCCCAAGGTCATTTCTTATTGAAAAAAAGGTCAATTCATGAAGACGACATAAAACTCCTAAGCATTAATGCACCTCATCAGAGAATTTCAATATACGTGTAACAAAACTGATTTCAAGGAGCAATAGACAAATCCATCACCATTGTAGATTTCAGCATTCCTCTTGAAAAAATATAGAACAGGGGACATAATATCAATAAGGTTTGTAAGGGAAAATACAAATTAAAAATGAGAGGTTTAATTCTCACTGTTAAAAATAAGAGAAAAGATTCCCTGCCTCTTTCCTTTTCTTAGAACATCTATTTTAGAAAACTTGCAAACTCTTTGATTTTTGAAATGTATATAAATTTTTTTAAAGGCTAAATAAGCCTTTTGCCAGAGACTCCAGATTTCACTACCAAACCACAGTGAGCCCCTGTCTAGGGAAAAGGTCCTCAGCTTGATCTCTTCCTGCTGGAAGGTTGGTAGCATGTTAACAGCCCCATAATGTCTTTCTGTAGGACCAGAAAACCACCTCTTTGAAATGTAATCATCAAAAAGATAGTGCCCCTATCTCTGTTTCTGTGAAAGACAAGGAATCTACTTAGGTAGGTACTTCACCAGAACTTGCAAAACTACATCTTATCCTAAAGATATGAGAAGTTTATTTTTCCTTTGGAGAGTCAATTAGCAAACATACATGACCACCCCAATTGCCAGATGAAATTAGGATAAACTCTATGTAACAAAACAGAGCTGTCAAGTTCTCTTACCTGAGGACTAGCTATCATGTACTTTTTGAATATGTGTGTAATGAGTTGTATCTGCTTGGCAATATACAAGGATAAGGCTTCTTTGTCATTGCAATCTCTTAGGGGATTGCCAGAATTGTACATCACACTCTAATGCCTACTCTAAGATAAAACTGAACTTCGACCACACCATGCAGCATATACTAATATTAGCTCAAAATGGTTCATAGATCTAAATATTAAAAATATCCATTGTAAAAGAAATCACAGAAATAAATCATTGAGACCTTGGATAGGCAAAGATTTCTTAGATATGATACGACCTCCATGACCCATACAATGATAAACAGAATTTCATCAATTAAATCTTCTGCTCTCTGTAAGTCACCATTAGAGAATGCAAGACAAGCGACAGACTAGGAGAAAATATTTACAAATCATGTATCTTACAAATGATTTGTATTGAGAATATGTAAGGACCTCAAAATAGAAAATACATATCTTTGAGTCTGTGCTAATATAAATCTATGATTTGCTGCTTATTCAAAATAGAGGGAAACAGACAAATCTCCAGGCAAAGAATCCTAAATAATTTGTGTTGATATCTCTTCCTCAGAGAGGCAGAATTTAATTCCCCATTCCTCAAATGTGGGTAGTACTATATTGACTTCATTCTATTTTTTTATGATTTTGTTATTTATTCATGAAACACACACACATACACACACAGAGAGAGAGAGGCCAAGAAATAGACAGAGGGAGAAGTGGGCTCCCTGCATAACTTGATCCCAGAACCCCAGATTCATGCCCTGAGTTGAAGGCAGATGCTCAACCACTGAGCTACCCAGGCATCTCTACTGACTTTGTTCTAAAGAGTGCAGTAGGGAAAGGGAAGAAAGTGTAACCTCACAGACAGACATTACCTCAATCAGGTGATTAGGGTCAGCATAAAGATAAATCATGGTGACGGAATGTGCTTCTGATATGTTTTTAAACAGCAGTTTAATTATCTGCTTTTCCTTCTCAAAATATAAAACCCAGGCTAGTTATAAGATAGCGTAAGAAAAATCCCAATAGAGGGCATGCTGCAAAATATCTGACTGGTACCCTTCCGTAGTCTTAAAGTCATCAAAAGCAAAGGAATATTGTATTGTATACTTGAAATTTGCTAAGATGATAGATCTTAAGTTTTATTACCATAAAACAATAAAAAGAAATAGTAACTATGTGAGGTGATATATATGTTAATTAGATTGTGCTCAATATTTTTCAACATATACGTATATCAAAATATCAAGTTGTACACCTTAAATATGTACAATTTAAAGAGATAAGACAACTAAATGTAGAATCTTGGCTAGAGATCTGGAACAGAAAATTGACATTAGGTTAAAAAGTAAAGAAATATGGATAAAGTTTGGATTTTAGTCTCTAATAATATATCAGTATGGGTCCTTTAATTTTGGCAAATGTACCACACTAACGTAAGATATTAAGAATAGAGGAATCAGAGTGTGAGATATATGAGAACTCTCTGTACCACCTTTGTAATTTTTCTGTGTTTCTAAAACTTTATATTTTTAAGGTGTTTAGATACTTTCCACATGCTACAAATATTATTACTAGGTAATTCACCCAATATTAATTAAAGCATTATGTTCCTACCAAAAGTTTTACACATATTTTTAGCAGCTTTATTTGAAATAGACAAAAACTAAAAAACAATACAAATGTTCATCAACAAATGAATGGATATATAAAATGTGGTCTATCCATACAATGCAGTACAAGTCAGCCAAAGGAATCAACTATAGATACATGCAACAAGATGAATGAAAATTAAAATAATTCTGCTGATTGAGGGAGTCAGAAACATGTTTTACATACTATATGTTCCTATTTTGGAGAAATTCTGTAAGATACAAACTAATCTGTAGTGACAAAGCAAAACAGTAAATGCCAGAGGACAGTGGATAGGGTTAAGAAGGAAGGGGAAAGGTTGTAGTGGTAATGAGGATATTGCAGCACCAGCCAAGAGGGTCCTTGGCTTCATGCAGGAAAAGAATCAAATGAAATTCAGAGAAAGTGAAAAGAGTTTATTGAATAGTGTAAGTGACAGGTAGAGAATAACAGAGTGTCTAGCAGACTCAGAAAGGAAGGGAGAAGGAGTCTTCATTGGTACATATCCTTTTAGGAATCTAAGATAGGGTCCAATAAAAGGTGGCTGACAGGTGAATAGTAGGTGTTATTTTAGGAATCATGAGGCTAAGGGCTATTGATAACCAGTGTTGGCTAAGGTTTGCTTGAAGCTAATGACCTGGCACATGTTTGGGATCTAGCACTTCTTAGATGTTATCTTATGTTTGGGGGACTGGGACAAAGCTCAGAGAATGATTTACTTTCTTGCTTCCCCCTTGAAGTGGGAACATAGCTTCTTTGGTTGGTTCAGAGGCAAAATATAAAACATGAGTAAATAGGCCTAGCAGAGAAACAACAGAGTCAAAGCCTTTCTAAAATGGAGTCCCCTCAGCCTTCCTACATCAGTTGCATGGAAATTTCAGTAAGTTACAAATATGTTGTTTATGGTAATAGTTACACAGGTTGAGATATATATAAATATCTCAAACCTTATCAAACTATACTCTTTAAATATGTGAAATTTATTATGTTAGTTATACTCCTCATAAATCTATAAAAAGTAAAACTAAGGAGCTGATAAAACTCAAAGAGCTAAAGATATTACTGTATAACTCATAATTTCATGTCAATAGTAATTGTTTAAAGTTTTATTCCCCCCAATTTTTACTTACTGTATATTATTTCACCCAGATTTTAAATGGACAATCTTTGCCTACTTGTTTGGACTACATTTTTTATTAAAATGGCTGTACAAAGGAATTGATTTCCCCAAACATATTTTTGAAATAGTTTTCAGTTACATTTTCCTGTTCAACAAACACAATCATCTTTCCAGGGAACTTCACTTAAAGTACATTAATATCCATAATCTATCTGGAAATCGTCACAGTAGTCATTCCTTCCACTTAGACATTTTATTTTCCTGTTAAAATGCAAATATATTATCTGGGAGGATGAGCACATTAAATCATTAGCAACCATTAGAAATATGGTTCAATTAGCTCAATAGTCTCTCTCTACTTCTTGAAAGAATTAGGAGGAGTTAATGGTATTAGGGAGTTGATACTCAGGACAGGAAGTAATTGACTTTGAAGAATCAGCTGTCTTTAAGCATCTTGGTAAACAGCCAAATGAGAGGCATCAGAGAACCTGATTACTTAGGGAGGTTACAAAGCAATGAGGAACTAGTCATAATCTTAACTAAAACATCCTTGTCCTTGGTCTTAAGTTGTTTTTGGTATGTGAAGATATTTAGACATTCAGACAATCTCATGCTTAGTCTTTTTAAAAGTATACGCTTAAACAATTATACAATTTTTAAACACTGGAAAACATGGTTGTTATTTCAAATCTCTAAGTTTAAAAATGGCATTTGTTTTTGATCTTCTATTAATACAAATATTATAGCTGCTAGGCTGGAAATATTCTGGTAATTTTATGTTATAGGGCTGAAAAATGTCCTTATGACACTTTAGATTTGAGGTATTATAATCATTCTTTTAGCCAATATATTTATGGAATGCCTGTTCTGCTTCAGGACTAATAATAGGGAAATAAAACACAAAATTTCTATTCAACTATATTTGATTGGGGAGTGTATAATTTAGGAATTCTTTTTTTTACATTTTATTTATTCACGTGAAACACAGAGAGGCAGAGACATAGGCAGAGGGAGAAGCTGGCTCCCCACAGGGAGCCAGATGTGGGACTCCATCGCAGGACCCCGGGTTTATGACCTGAGCCAAAGGCAGACACTTAACCACTAAGCCACTCAGGCAAGCCCTAGTTTAGGAGTTCTAATCACATATCAGACCTGGATTACAAAATGACCTTAAGATATACTTGTTATTAATATATGAGATGTGTTATTCTGTTAATTTTCAAACAAATATAATATTTGATAGAGGAAAGATCCACAAAAAACTGACAAAGCAATAAGGAATAAAACCTCTAGCAAAGGAAATGTAGGATTCCTAAAGGTAAGGATAATTGGATAATTGGCTCTAGTTTTTTGTTGTTGTTGTTTTTGTTTTTTGTTTGTCTGTTTGTTTTTTACCTCAGCCTTCTGTACTTACTCTGGGATGGAGAATTATATTTTGAGAATCATAAGAAGTTAGTTTGTAGGAGGTGATTGTCATCTCATTAATTAACAGCATGTGATTACACATAAGTACTGCTAAATGTGGATTTATTCCTAGCGAAATTTTTAGGAGAGACAGGATCCCTGAAATCAACTAGATCCTGTATAAACTTCAGATAATGGCAATACAAGGGTTTATTTTAAGATGTTTTTAAAATTTCTATTTATGGGGCACCCGGATGACTCAGTCGGGTAAGCCTCTGACTCTTGGTTTCGTCTCAGGTCCTGATCTCATGGGTCATAAACTCAAGCCGTCCCTGTCGCTCTGGGCTCAGCAGTGAGTTGGCTTGAAGATTTTCTCTCTCTGCCCCTCCCCTCATTCATACTCTCTAATATAAATAAATCTTTAATTAAAAAAATAAAATCCCTAAATATTTATTTATGATAGCATGTGTAAAATTTATTCATCGACTTTATTAATATGTGACTCAATAAGCTGAATCACTTAAGTCAGCAAATTTCATTTAAAGCAAAGGACATTATATATATATATATATATTGATGTCGACAGTAGAAGAGAAGATGTGAGGGCAGCCCCGGTGGCTCAGTGGTTTAGCATCGCCTTCAGCCCAAGGTCTGATCCTGGAGACCCGGGATCAAGTCCCGCACCCAGCTCCCTGCATGGAGCCAGCTTCTCCCTCTGCCTGTGTCTCTGCCTCTCTCTTTTCCTGTGTCTCTCATGAATAAATGAATAAAAATATTTTAAAAAATAAATTTAGAAAAACAAGAGAAGATGTGAGATACAGCGGTGGTTAACAGGTCTAGAAAATAAACAGTAGAGGAAGATTAGGGGATGACTAAAGTGAACAGCATACATATATACGTGTGCATGTGCATCTATAAATATATGCATATGCGTATGGATATGCATTTGACTATTTTAAGGATAAATATAAATTAAAAATCAGTTAAATTTCCCTGTTGAAAAAGAAAGGAGATTTTCCCCCACCCATTTTCTTAGACCATTTACTGTAGAAAACTTATAATTCTAGTACTTTTCCCTCTTCAAAATCAATATAAGTCCCTTTGAAAACCAAATAGGCATTTTGTCAGCTTTATGACCCAGAAATGTCTTTCTCAGGGCCTAAGAACTACTTCTTTGAATGTAAATATCTTTGCGTTATTTTTTACCTGTAAACATCAAGGGAGATTGCACACCTATCTCACAGTTTCTGCAGCAAGGCCCAAGCCTAACTTTGGTAGACACCATGCTTCAAGTTGTAAAACTACCTCTGGACATAAAGACACAAGAAGTTTTTTCTCTCCTGGGTAAAGTGACTTAGCTAAGAGATGGTGCCCAAATTTTTGTTCTGATATCACAATTATACATTATAATATAATCATAAGGAATCTGATTAAATTGTGAGATTTCTAGCAGTTTACTGTTATCCTTCAAAAACTCTGCTTAAGAACTGTATTTGGAAAAAAAAAAAGAACTGTATTTGGAGGTACCTGGCTAGCCCAGCCAGAGGAGTATGTGACTCTTGATCTCTTGATTATGGGTTTGAGCCCCGGGTTGGGTATAGAGATTACTAAAATAAATGCATTTTTAAAAACTTAAAAAATGAACTACATTTTTTATAGTCCTGAAGCATCATGAAAATTACTAAGAACTAAATATATAAACTATGTGACATTATTTTAAATGTCTGTAATTAGAAATATATATTGTATTATATAATTATGTATGCATATTTAGAGCTACATAATGTTAGATCTAGTGACAGAATTTTAATATATAAAAAGGAGGATCTGGGGACAGTACCGTAAATTGTTTGGTATTATTTCAGGTGATTTTTTTGGTTGTATCACATTTAAGAACTAATAGGGGTAAATGACACATTTTCCCATTGTTTTCATGTATAAGAATAATTATGAAAATATACTGTATATTTATAAGAAATCTAGAGACGTTTTATTCTGTGGAAGGAGTCTCATGCTTCTTAGAATTTTTCTGTTTTTGAACACAAATTCATACAAACTTTATCCTAAAAGTTCAATTTCATGGGTGTATATATAGACTATTTGTGTGTGTGTGTGTGTGTGTGTGTGTGTGTGTGTGTGTATTTTCTAGTAAATGTACCTGGAGCCTATAGAATCTTTACAGTTTTGGCATTGAGATCTTTCTTCATCTCAATGAATTTTTCTTTTTCTTTTAGACGTTAATTTATTATTGTTGTGCCCATTATCTACAAGTTATTTTCCCTGGGTTTACAATTCAAGTTTTGTTATGATTTTTAAAATTGTGTCTGTACTTTCATATATATTTATCCAGATCAGTCTCCTTTCATTTATCTACAGAATGCAGAGTTGGAAAGTCATACATTTTTCTCCAGAGAGTGTTTCATTTAAAGCTCCCAAAGCATACCTTTTTATTATTATTATTTTTAAAGTTTTAAAATTCGGTTTCTTGAACATGTATTACAACTGTTGTGTCTAACTACCTGTTTGTATTAATTTTGATTGATATTCTCTCCAGACACGGGCCTACATGGATGGTTTGGCCTACTACCCCTCCTTACTTCCTCCCTTTCTACCATTCTTCCTGCTTTCCCGCCAGCTCACTTCATCTCAGTATCCTAAGAGGCAAATGGAATCAATTCTTTGCTTAGTGAAACACATACCAATGACCACACCTATGGACCTACAGTATAATAGTAGACACAATACCTATCCTTTGCAGAGGCATCTGGAAACATCCTACCTGCTCTCAGATCTTTTTCTGATCTCCTTGCATGAATGTCATGGAGAATTTTGCCCAACGCCTTAATCTCTTGGCACTTTAGAGGTCCTGACTTTCACACAGGACCAATGTGGACTAACTCCCAATACTTTTATAGGATCCACAAATCTCTGAGAAGCAAAGTCCTTCCAGAATTCAGAGATTTTTGTTGTTTCATTGCCTACTTTTCTCAAAGTGGGGAGTAATTCTATAGCAGTTTTATAATTAGGTCATATATTTTAAATTCACTCTACCAAAAACTGACTTTTAATTGGAGTATTTAGGCCAGTTACATATAGTATAATTATTGATATGTTAGGGATTTAGTCTGACATTTTATTTTCTGTTTTCTCTCTGTTCTCTCTGCCTTTGATTTCTGTGTTTTCTTTTTTTTTTAAGATTTTTATTTATTTATTTGAGAGAGAGAGAAAATAAGCAGGAAGAGTTGCAGAGGGTGAGGCAGAAGCAGACTCTAAACAAGGAGCCCGACTTGGGTCTCGATCCCAGGACACTGCAATCGCAATCTGAGCCAAAGGCAGGTGCTTGACCATCTGAGCCATCGAGGCTTCCTGATTTCTGTTTTCTTTTTCCTGGCTTTGTTGGGTTACTTTGGATTTGATGTTTTTGTTGTTGTTGTTGTTATGTTTCGTTTTTGTTTTTTCTGTTTTAAGTGCATATCTTTGTATGTTTTTTTTTTAATGTAATTGCTCTTGTTGTTACATTCAATATATGTGACTTCTCACAGTCTGTTGGTGTTAACATTTTACCAGAAGGAACAAAATATACAGTGTACAAAGCTTATTTCCTTTTATGCCTTTTTACCTTCCTCATTTATTATATAATTGCTTTAAATATTTTCTCTACATTAATTGAGAAGCATATCAGATAGTATAATTTTTGCTTTGACCATCAAACATAATTTAGATAATTTAAAAGGAAAAGAATAATGTATATATTTACCTACTTACCCAGCCTTCTACTCTTCCTTTTGTTCTTTCTTAATGCCTTGTGTTCCAGGATTCTATAGTAATTAGATAATTCCTTTTAGCCATCATTTTAGGTAGTTCTGCTACAACAAATTCACTTAGTTTTATGTCATCCTTATAGGATATTTTCACTGGATATAGAATTCTGGTTTGACAGTTTTTTTTCTTTCAGCATTTAAAACATGTAGTGACACTTTATTGTGGCTTCCATAGTTTCCTATGAGAAATCCACTGTCATTTGAATTCATTCTAGGTTAGGTATTACTCTTCTCTGGCTGTTTTTGAGGTATTTTCTTTCGCTTTCATTTCCCAACTGTAAATATAATTTGCTTTGCAGTGACTCTTATTGTATTTATCTTAATTAAGGTTTATTTAACTTCTTAAATCTGTAGATTTTTTTTAAACCGAATTTGGGAAGTTTTATTCTTTTATTCCTTCAATTACTTTTTCAACTTTACCTTGCTTTTCTTAATTTTTTGCTGGGCTTCAATAGAATGAGTGTAGATATTTTATACTTTTCACAGGTCCCTAAGAACTTGTTCTTGTCTTCTTTTTTCTGACTCTTATTCAGATTGGGTAATCCCTTGTTCTATCTTCCAGTTCACTGATTTATTCCTCTGAATACTCCATTCTGCTGTTAAAGCCAAAACTGAATCTGTGTGTGAGGGGAAGGGGTACTTTTTAGTTCTAAAATTTTTATTTGGTTCTTCATGTCTTATACTTTTACTGACACTATTTCCTTATTGAAAGTTTATGTTTTTATTTGTATCAGGTATGTTGATAATTGCTTGTTGAAGCATTATTATGATGACTGCTTTACAATTTTTTTTTTTTTTTTTTTGCTTTACAATTTTTGTTAGATAATTCTACCATCTTTGTTATCTAGGTTTTGGGGCTTTCTCATTCAAGTTGCAGTTTTCCTTATTTTCAGTGTTATAGGTGATTTT